>NC_133329.1:90578018-90878018 GCF_042186555.1 Aquarana catesbeiana | reverse complement strand
CATCGAAAAGTCCACCGGGCAAAGTCTGCCGTAAAGTCCGCTCATGTGTACGTGGCATAAGGGTTTACAACCACTTTAAGTTGCGTCAATCAGCATTGATCTACGCTGGCTTAATACAAGAGCCCATTCACACCATTCACGACAGTGGTTTGCTCACTATTCATACAGTACAATGAACATTATCACATGTCAACACACAGCAGCGGATCGTAAATTGGAGATGCCTGATCTAGTCCTTACCTCCCCAACCAGACTGCTCTGCCCTCTCCCCCTCCTCATTCATTGGGTCTTAGTACTTTCAGCATTACGTGGGGGTGTTAAAAAGGACAGTGTGCTTAAGAACCCCCACTCCTACAGATTCACTGCATAACTCCTTTGAAGAGCGAACATCTTTAGAGCAGTGATTCTCAACCACTGGGCTGTGGATCGGTATCAGGCTGCAGCCCAGATAGCAAGGATAACTTGCCACAAATTTGTTGCAGTATTGAATTGTAAGTCTGTTAATTTGCTGCACATTTTCACTGGCAAGTTGTACACTTGCAGAGCACTTGAAGCACAAGTTGTAGTTGACAGTTTTCCAATTTGTAGAAAATTTGCATGGCAAGTCTCTAGCAAGAGCAAAGTTGCATTGGTGAGCCTACAGCAAGAGCTCTGCAAGTCTACAGCATGAAAATTCAGCCACAATGACCCCTGTGGTGGGATGACTATTGCACAATATATTGGACCAGAACATGAGGCAGACTTGCAGAATGTTTGTTGATCTGGAGTCATGCAATGCAGACTTGCTGCAATTGTGCAACTAACTTGTGAAGCCTGGCAAGCCTAACAATAGCTTAGCAAGTCATTTTCAAACTTGAAGCACAATTGCTTGCTATCTGGGAGCTTTCCTCCTGCCAGGCTCTGGTTTCCTGTCTGCTCTGACAGCTAGACTTTAGTTTGCAGATGGTGGCCAAGGCTCAGCAGGAGTGCACTGTCTTACACTCCCCCTGGCTTCTGGAGTAGGGGTGGAGATGCGGTGGTCCCTCTGGCCAGTTCTGGCTGCCCTTGGCACCTAACAGCATAGCTCCCAACTGTCCCTGATTTTGAGGGACTGTCCCTGATTTGGAACAATGTCCCTCTATCCCTCTTTCCTTCTCATTTGTCCCTCATTTTGATCTGATCTATAAAGCTGTATATAAAATGCACTTTTTATCTTTAAGAAAGTGTTTCTCAGTGCTAAACCTTTCATCCAAATTCTAAATTGCTGCATTTGTAAATTTTAAAAGCCAATATAAAGGAATAGTAGTAGTAAAAAAAACCCTTGGACTGGAAAAGCCGTGGATTTAATTAATCTTTTTTTTGGGTTAATTCTCCTTTAAGGGGGTGTGGCAGTGGGCGTGTCCTATGCCTACATATGCTCGCTAGTAGGTGTCCCTCATTCAAATCTCAAAACGTTGGGTGGTATGCCTAACAGTACCAGCAGAGTGAAGCACACCAGGATCCAGCTTCCCTACTAGTACAGAGCAGCAGCCAGAGCTGGCTGGAAGGATTACCCTTGGCCCCTTTATTCTAGGGGCCGGGGTGGGGTGGGGTGGGGGCGGTGCAGAACAGTGCCAATCTCAGCGTATACTCTGCTGAAGTGACACTGCAACTGCAGCCAGAAGTTTCATCTGGAGCTTGATCAGAGCTTGTTGAATATACACAAAAGCCTCCTGTGGCCACCAGGGCAGCACACCATGTAGGTAGGTTGACAAGGAAGCCTGCAATCTACTGCTGGGATCTTGTGTATGTGTGTGAGAGACCCTGGGGGGTGGCCAGCTTGGGGTATGCACTCACTTTCACATTCTTCTCCTGGACTCTTATTATATATTGCTGGACCTGTACTCTGCCATCATCCAATCATCTTTAATGTGTGCCAGATTCAGTGCTGCACCATCAATCACTCTTCTTCTAATATACCCAGTTTGAGATTGCTTGCTGCAAGTTTGTATTCATTTTGATTGGTGTGTGCAGTCAAGTGACCAGTCACTGCGCAAAAATGTCTGCTCCAGGAACTTAACATTACATTAAAAATGAGAATTGAAAATATGCAGAGAACTGGGATTGCAACCAATAGGAACCAATCATTTTTTACCATTTTATTTTTGAGGAAACAGTAGGGTAAGTTTAGCATGGGGGTCGGCAACAGGTTAATGGTGATCTACCCATTGATTGTGGCCATATCGGGACATGAAAAGTGTAGAAAAAAACTTATCAGGCCCTGGTCTATCTAAGGTTGAGAACCACCGCCTTAGAGAGAAGTACTGAGGCAGGGTTATGTGATGTTTTCAGTAGCTACAGCACCCTGCCGGCCCCTCACAACAGCCATGATCTATTTGCCTTGTAGAGAAAAATTGGATAATTCTCTATTCCATCTATTGATCTTGGTGCAGCACCCTCTACAATAGGTTGTTAAGTTGGTTAGGTAAATTTAGTTCTTTTGCTCCTCTGTAATCAGTGGAGCAGTGTGTGATTGCTTTGGACTGATCAAGGCCCCACAGACTGCAGGCTTGATTGCTTCTCCCTGCTTTCTGGAAAGCTCCGGAACATAGGAGTGGAGCAGGTCAATGATTAGCCTGAATATTTAAGGTGGTGCTCAACCGCAGCAGAGCGGAAGTCAGGGGGAACCTTGTTCCTCTATGGCAGGGGTCTCAAACTGGCGGCCCTCCAGCTGTTGCGAAACTACAAGTTCCATCATGCCTCTGCCTGTGGGAGTCATGTTTGTAACTGTCAGCCTTGCAATGCCTCATGGGAATTGTAGTTTGGCAACAGCTGGAGGGCCGCAAGTTTGAGACCCCTGCTCTATAGTGTCCTAAGTCACTGGGGAAGTTGAATGCTGTTGCCCCATGTGACTCTGGCAGCCATCTTGGGTCAGACAGAGCCTATTTATGGGCCCGGCTCCCAGGATTGGAGTGCTTTATGCGAGTGGGTAGTGCAGAGATAGGTACCTCATCTGTTAGGGACAGTATTAGGAAAAGTAGGAAGGTACGAAAAGGTTCCTGATGAGAAGGGAAAGCATAGCGTTGTATCTCTACTGGACATCTTCCCGATTGGGCATGAGACGGCCAGGCCACATTCTGCCCCTCTCTACATACACTGCCATTCTGGCTGGAACCTGCTCTGTTCATGTTGCCCTGGTTGGGCAGTTTTCCTACTGGGATTGTTGTAAACCTGTTACTGCATTGCTTCAATAAGTTTATTATTGCACCTGACTGTGTGATTTATTGTTGATGCACCACACAGCAGCCCACTTACAAGCCAATCCCTGGGAGGTGTGCCCAGTAGGTGGCTGCCGAACACATAAATGGTTTGGGGCTGGTGCAGTCAGTGATTCTTGTCCAGAAGTTCCAAACCTGGAGGGCTGCTGCCCTTCCAGGCAGCCCAGCTGACACTTGCCACAAGTTCATCGAGTTCCCAGCTAAGCTAGAGAAATCTGAAAATCTCTAAAACTAAAAAAAGGGGATTGCACCTAGGGACCAGTCTGAGGAGTCCACTATGGAAATATCTACCTGACACAGGAAGGTGGCATTCAATTCCCCAGGGACTTGTGAGTACAGACCAAAGTGCAGGATCTAGGTAAGTGTTGCTGCTGTTAACCCCCTGGACACTATACTAAGGCTTGGCTGGAGCATTTCTTATGGTGTTCCCATGCTATCCATTTCCTGAGCTATTTTTGAAGGGGCTGTTATATAAAAGTATCTACAGAGAGAATCATTTTCATTTTTACTGTTTACTGTTCTGAAGTATCCTCCAGCTCCTTCTGCCCTATCAAAGTGAATCAGCAATACATTTTTAAAAGGCAACCCCTAGATTGTTTACTGAGTCAGAGAAGTGGCTGTTGCTGTGTGCATGATTGCACCTATTTATTAGAAGAACCTGAGACAAATCTAGCAGCCCTTCCAAGAGTGAGCGCTACATAGGAAACCACCAAATAACCAAGAAACAGTTAAACAGCCCCTGGAGTGCAGGACAGAGCAGAAATAATGGACTGCCAGAGTAATATTCTCCTCTGTATTGGTGGCCACTCCTATACCAATCTTGATCACTTACTCCAATCTAAAACTCATCCATCTCAGTGGGAGCTAAGCTATGGAAAAAGAGCCAGAGAGCAAAGCATCCAATTTGTTTTACAAGTCAATGGATTGATTGCAATAACAAAGACACCTAGTCCCGAGATTGCATTAGGGGCTGGATTACTGTATCGAGTGTCACGAACAGACGACAGATCGCCCTACCTGGGCTTATGTTTTGGAGATGAAGCCTGCCGCAAAGTGCCAGGGAATATTCATGTACAGCGCAAGTGATCGTCCAAATCCTGTTGGAAGATGGGCACTGCCAAGAAACAGCACTATGCTTGGCAATGTCATTCCGGGTAAATTGTTTGTGTGATTAAAGACTTAACGACTGCAGCAGGTGTGAGGTTAATGATGATTTATTACACACGCCGCCAGTTTGGCTGTCATCAGTAAACTGTTGGTGTTAGATGTTCCAGGACAAAGCAGAGCACACACAGTCATACATATATACATACACAGCTAAACTCTAAACAGATATAAAAGACACAAATGAATGCAGCTCTGTAATCACTAATGCATTATGAATACATTTTGGAAATACGAGCAGTTTAAAGTTTCATTAATTAAACTGGTATCAGTCCCTATACAGCAGGGCTGGAGTGTGAAAGGAAGAAGCAGCACAAGGAGCCAATCAGTTCATGTACTGACAAGAAGCATGCTGATAGAAGGAGAAACATACAGAGAGATGAACTATCTATTCAAAGGCTGGAGCAGGTCCAGGACAAATGGAGTTCAAAACAAGTGGGTCAAAATACGCTGGTCATCAGACTGAGGACATCTAATGGTAGAAAAAAGGTACTTCAGGGGCTATATATTTATTTCTTTTTGGAGGCTGTTTTTGTTTAACCACTAGCCGACCATCGCACGACGATTTACGTTGGCACAATGGCACAGCTGGGCAAATGGGCGTATAGGTACGTCCTCTTTAAGATGCGGCATTGTGGGCGAGCACGCCGCCCGCCGTGTGCTCCGTGACTGTGCCCGCAGGTTCCGCGGACTCTATGTCCGTCGGGGGCCCACGATCGTGTCACGGAGCGGAAGAACGGGGAGATTCCTTTGTAAACAAGGCATTTCCCCGTTCTGCCTTGTGACATGACAGGGATCTACTGCTCCCTGTGATCGGAAGCAGTGATCGCTGTCATGTCAGAGGAAGTCCATCACCCCCACAGTTAGAATCACTTCCTAGGACACACTTAACCCCTTGATCGCCCCCTAGTGTTTAACCCCTTCCCTGCCAGTGTCATTTACACAGTAATCAGTGCATTTTTATAGCACTGATCGCTGTATAAATGACAATGGTCCCAAAATGGTGTCAAAAGTGTCCAATGTGTCCGCCATAATGTCGCAGTCACAATAAAAATCGCAGATCGCTGCCATTACTAATAATAAAAAAAAATAATAAAAATGCCATAAATCTATCCCCTATTTTGTAGACGCTATAACTTTTGCACAAACCAATCAATATACGGTTATTGCGATTTTTTTTTACCAAAAATATGTAGAAGAATACATAGCCTAAACTGAGAAAGAAATTTGTTTTTTATACATTTTTGGGGGATATTTATGATAGCAAAAAGTAAAAAATATTGCTTTTTTTTCAAAATTGACGCATTTTTTTGTTTATAGCGCAAAAAATAAAAACCGCAGAGGTGATCAAATACCACCAAAAGAAAGCTCTATTTGTGGAAAAAAGAAGAACGTCAACTTTGTTTGGGTGCAATGTCGCACGACTGCGCAATTGTCAGTTAAAGCGACGCAGTGCCGAATCGCAAAAAGTGCTCTGGTCAGGAAAGGGGTAAATCCTTCCGGGCTGAGGTGGTTCATATCCCTCACCCGGTGTTTAAAAAAGAAATCGGCTTAGGCCAAAATCACCTTCTCTTCGGTGCTGTCCCCTGCAGTAATGTTTTTTCACCACTAGATGTCTTCTGGGGGGGCATCTTTAAACCTGGAGGACTGAAGAGACATGCCACATTGTAATGATAAAGTGAACTGCACTTAGGTTTCCTTGCTGGGAGCATTCTTCAGAGAACCCTACACTTTACTTACTTGAGTTAAAAACTTCTGAAAAAGGTACAGGAAAAAAAAGCATGAAATTCTGCTTGTGGGGAGCTTAAGAGGCAGGGGGAGCCTGGAGACAGGCATTACAATTTTAAAAATCTTGTTTCCATGGTTAATGGGGTCAGCCATTACTGCGAAATACATAAGAAAGTTCTGCTTCCTGCTCAACAGTGATACATAGTGGTTATGCTTTACGTCTCCATCTCACAATGCAAGCCTACGAGTCGAGTGACTCTTTGGGGTGTATTTGTAAAAAAATTTGCAGAGCTATTTATTGTATGAAACTATGCAAATTGGGCAAAATCAAATGTTATTAGGTTATTTTCTTTTAAGGTTGAATGTTATTAGGGTGGTTCAGGAAATTATCAAATTATGGCCACTAAATGGAGCTGATGATCATGGTGAAGACATTTATTTCCCATTCTGATCAGCTCTATCTAGTACCCATAATGTGGCATTTTCCTCTAGTCATTTTATTTTTTTTTTTTTGACGAATGAATAACATGCAACCTGTAGAGAAAATAGCTCATTCCATTCAGAGGCATCACCAGAGATCAGGTGAGTGTAACAGCTAGGGTTGCTTTTTAAGGCTGCACTAGAGACTGGTTTATTAAAATTTTTGTCCAAACTGGACCTGGGTTTTAAATTACCATTTACATAAGAGTCAATTTACATAAGAGACATAGAGCATCTAACAATATTTGCCCTGTTCATATAGGGGGTCAACTTATAGCTGAATTCCAGGTTTCCTGTAATTTTAAATAGTGAGGCTGGGCCAAGTTGTGTATCATACTTTAATAGCTTCAGCTATGCAGGGCTGGATTAACGTAGGGGCTATTGGAGCTGCAGCTCCAGGCCCCTACCTTAATATAGGCCCAGCCACCCAAAAAGGACAGATTGCTCATGGAAAGCAATGGGCCAACGGGAAGAGATCTCCCCTGACAGGCCCTGCATTCCACATGCACCATCTGGGCAGGGTGGTGGGATTGATAATGGGCACTGCATAAGCAGTCCTAACAGAAGCCTGGGGCACTCCAATGCAGGGCTCTTACAGAAGTCTGGGGCTTCCATAGTTGTAGGCCTGCGCAGCTGCACTCTTTCAGCTCAGAGTGCACGCCGATGTACAGCCCTTACAGAAACTTGGCAAATCAAATGCCAGGCTTCCCTAGTGTTATGCCTGTGGGGCTGCACCCTTTTGAGTTTGGGCGCATGCCAGCACAGGCTCTTGGAAAGCAGAAGGGTGCCTAGTAAAAGGTCCACCTCAGCACAAAGCACACAATGCTCTTAATCGGGCCCTGTAGCTATGTACAGTAAGCATTGTTGGGTTCAACAGCAGTACAGAGACTTCCTGTCTGCTGCCAGAACAAAATCGAGTCGGGCTGATTTATTTTCAGGCATTTCGGAGAAGCTTTGTATTTTTATCAGTGAGTACAAGGCTTATGCTGATTGGTTGAAGTAGAGATTGTGACATCATCCACCCACCTCCCCATCTTGACCAATCAATTTTATTCATTGATAAAAACAGAAGGCTTCTTGTGAACTGAGAAAAAATCAGCCTGACTCAATTTCCTTTTGGCAGCAGATGGGAAGTCACCCATACTACTGTGGGATACAGCGACACACACTGTATGTATCTGATGCTACTTGTACAGGACGCCAGGGATGGGTCCTAGAATGCAGATAAGGTTCCCCTCTATTTGGGTTGTGGTCTGTTTAAGGGGGTTGATAAAAATATATTTTTGGAATACTTTTTGGAGTACTCAGGGGTTCTCATCCATCCAGGGTGAGGGGTTTTGTGGTAGTCCAGTTGCAGAGGGGAAAACTGATTTACAGTTCTCTCAGGGTTGGTTAGGCTAAGTTCACAAAAGGTTCCCCTTCATCAGGGCTTAGAGCTTAAGGGGTAATTAGTATGATCGCTCCAGATGCTGGTCGGGCTGCTACCATCTGAATTCATTTGAACGGGCTGCTGCATACCTCCCAGCTGTCCCTGATTTCGAGGGACTTTCCCTGATTTGGAGCTATATCCCTCTCTGTCCCTCATTCCTCCTCATTTGTCCCTCATTTTGGTCTGATCTATATAGTTGTATATAAAATGCTCTTTTTATCTTTCAAAAAGTGTTTCCCAGTGCTAAACCTTTCATCCAATTTCTAAACTGCTGCATTTGTACATTTTAAAAGTCAATAGGAATAGTAGTGGTAAAAAAAGCACTTTTGGATTGAATTAACCTTTTTTGGGGGGTTATTTCTCCTTTAAGGGGGTTTGGCAGGGGGCGTGTCCTATGCCTACTACATTTGCTAGTAGGTGTACCTATGGAAAATGCAGGGAAAAGGTCCCTGCACCTTTTCCATAATCATAGCAGCAGGGAAACTGCATAGTGCTTAGTGATATTCAGCATGGAAAAACACTATGCAGTTTCCAGTGATTGGGGGGCAGAGGGGCATTAAGAATGAATAGCACCCCTGTGCATCTGCTGACAGCTGCGAGTTTTCCATGTGATTTACACCCGCATAGATGTGAACCCTGCTTAAAGCAGAGTTCCACCCAAAAGGGGAAGCTCTGCTTGTTTGCTTCCTCCCCCCCTCCGCTTCCACGTTTGTCACCTTTCAGGGGGTTTCCCATACAAGGAATGGCGAGGGCAGCACCCGAGAGCCATTGGCTGGGGTGCGGACATTACGGGATTCCTAGACAGTTAAGTGTCCTAATATTAAAAGTCAACAGCTACAGTATTTGTAGCTCCTGACTTTTAATTTTTGGTGGGGGAGCTGGAGCCCTGCTTTAAGTCGTCATTTGGGACCTGAAATTCAGAGACTTAGAGAGACTTTGAATGGGAAGGAGTCTCTAATCTTGAATACAAGGACTTTGGTCCTGAAAGGGTTAACCTGCCTGCCAGAGGGCAGAGTGAACTGTAGACTGTTGATCGGCTGAGACCCTGATAGGCTGTTGCAACCTTTTCGGACCCCTGGGACAAGCCAGGACCTTGGTAAAGGACAAGTTTTATGGGTGGTAAGCCAAGACTTTATTTTTGTGTACCAGAGACTGATGGACTATTTTGTTTGTTTTTATCTTATGCTGAGCATAAGCTGTTTTCTGTTTTGAAAATAAAAAGGACTGTTTGCTTTTACCAGTACGCCTGGCTGGTGATCCAAGCTCTCCCATATTACTTCCTATGGTAAGATACAGCGAACAGTGGCTGAATTACTTAGTAGCAGAAATAGTTTGCCTGGGCCAAGCTATTTAAAGTGACAGGAAACATGACATTCAGCTTTAAATTGTTCCTATCAGATACAGTGCCTTGAAAAAGTATTCAGACCCCTTGAAATTTTCCACATTTTGTCATGTTACAACCAAAAACGTGAATGTATTTTATTGGGATTTTATGTGATAGACCAACACAAAGTGGCACATAGTTGTGTAGTGGAAGGAAAATGATAAATTGTTTTCAAAATCATTTACAAATAGATATCTGAAAAGTGTGGCGTGCATTTGTATTCAGCCCCCTTTACTCTGATACCCCTAACTAAAATCTAGTGGAACCAATTGTCTTCAGAAGTCACCTAATAAGTATATAGAGTCTCCTCCCTGTGTGTAATTTAATCTCAGTATAAATACAGCTGTTCTGTGAAGCCCTCAGTGAAAAAATATCCCAAGCTTTGAACATCTCATGGAGAACTGTTCAATCCATCATCCAAAAATGGAAAGGGTATGGCACAACTGCAAACCTACCAAGACATGGCCATCCACCTAAACTGACAGGCCGGGCAAGGAGAGCATTCATCAGAGAAGCAGCCAAGAGGCCCATGGTAACCCTGGAGGAGCTGCAGAGATCCTCAGCTCAGGTGGAAGAATCTGTCCACCTGACAACTATTAGGCCCCTTTCACACATGCGGACCGTATGTCCGTATTTCATCCATCCGTTTTCGGATGAAATACGGACATACATGCATCCCTATGGGATAGCGGGTGTCAGCGGATGTACATCCGCTAACACCCGATGTTGTCCGGCTCCACTCTCGTCCGATTCTGCGGACGGAAGAAAATCCTATTTTTCTATCCGTCTGCAGAGCGGATCGGATGAACACGGACAGACGGTCCGTGTTCCTCCGATCCCCCATAGGGGAGAGCGGAGATCTGACAGGGCGGTCCCTGCACAGTGTGCGGGTCCCGCCCTGTCATCTGCCGGCTCAGCTGGGGAAAGCGGAGCGGATAAACACGGGGCGGATCAACACGGATCCGTCCCGTGTGAAAGGGGCCTTAGGTGTGCACTCCACAAATACGGCCTTTATGAGAGAGTGGCAAGAAGAAAGCGATTGTTAGAAGAAAGCCATAAAAAGTCCCATTTGCAGTTTGCGAGAAGCCATGTGGGGGACACAGCAAACATGGAAGAAGGTGCTCTGGTCAATGAGACCAAAATTGAACTTTTTGGTTCAATTTTGCCTAAAAAGCAAAATGCTATGTGTGGCGGAAAACTAACACTGCACATCACCCTGAACACACCATCCCCACCATAAAACATGGTGGTGGCAGCATCATGTTGTGGGGATGCTTTTCTTCAGCAGGGACAGGGAAGCTGGTCAGAGTTGACCTGTTATGTCGTGTACACACGAGCGGACTTTTCGACCGGACTGGTCTGACAGAACGAATCCGTCGGACAATCCGACCGTGTGTGGGTTTCATCGGACCTTCAGCGGACCTTTTCTTTCGAAAATCAGACGGACTTTAGATTTGGAACATGTTTCAAATCTTTCCGCTGGCACTCCGCCGGACCCAGTTCCTATCGAGAAATCCGTTCGTATGTATGCCGGTCCGACGGACAAAAAACGACGCATGCTCTGAAGTAAGTACGAGACGGAAGCGCTCGGTCTGGTAAAACTAGTGTTCGTATTGGAGCTAGCACATTCCTCACGCTGCAAATTCTGTGATTGTTTAAGATTGTTTAATGCAGTGCATTATTGTCTTCTTTATAATGCTAGAAGAACGAAGTTGTTTTGCTGCTCATATTCACACAGAGTTCTCACAGATTTCTAGATTATTTCTCCTAATCTCATGAATGATATTGTATTTTTTAAAAACCCGATCTCCATAATAATGTTTACAAATTTATTTTTTGAGTCATCTTTTTTTATTTTTGATTTCATCAAGATCTTTTTTTATGATTATTTATAAATTATTTTCTAGTGATCTCCATATATATATTTTTTTGTGTCAAGTTACCACAATAACAGTAATAATGTTTATTTTTTTGTGTGTGTCAAGTTAACACAATAACATTATTAATGTTTTTTTTGTGTGTCAAGTTAATACAATAACATTATTAATGTTTTATTTTTTGTGTGTCAAGTTAACACAATAACATTATTAATGTTTTTTTTTGTGTGTCAAATTACCACAATAACATTAATAATGTTTTTTTTTGTGTGTGTGTGTCAAGTTACCACAATAACATTATATTTTTGTTTTTTTTGGAACCTCAAGGAGGTTTGTGTCCCTTGTTAATTTTACAAGGCAACGCTGGAGAAACTTTAGGAATTTGTGAAGCCTTTTGGCCCCAGGGCACACATCAAGTCTTTGGAAAAGAAAATTGGGATCTTGAGGAGTCCACATAATAAGGAGCACAATCTGGTCCAGGAATCCCAGAGATCAAGACCAGCAGCGGATGACATATAAGTCCCCAGGCTGTGGTACTACACCAGCCTGCGTCTTCTGTCAGACCAGACTGAACCTAGGTCATCACGTTCTTCTCTTCGCTGCAGCCTTCCCTCCACACTTCCCTGCAGCTTTCCCTGCACCCTTCCCTGCAGCCTTCCTTGAAGGCTGTGGCTCTGGTGGTGGACTTGTGGCATGAGGAGGAGGAGAAGGAGGAGGATGGGTGAGATCATATATTTTGCTGTTGGCAGTTAACTCGCCCTTCAGCCCCTTGTGAAAGGCATCACTAATAATTTGTTTACAGAGGAGGCATTGGCCCCTCTCACATTCGAACAACCTGGTCGCTATATAGCATCCATAGGCCTCTTCAGCATCGAGTGGGCTGCTCAGGACCTCTGTAGCTTCTCTAATGAGGCGCAGTGATGCCTCCTCTGTCACCGTCCCCTTCCTGGGCCTTTTTGTTTGCATGTGGAGGGGAGGCTTCTGCGATTGGGTGAGGTTCCTACAGGACCCGGCCACCTCCTGGCTGACACTGGGCCCGCCCACCTCCTGGCTGTCACTGGGCCCACCCACCTCTTGGCTGTCACTGGGCCTGGCCTCCTCCTGCCTGCCACTTTCCAGAACTTCCTCCTGGCTGAGCTCATCCTGTGTACAGAAAAGGGACATAGTTTTAGTTTGTGGTTCATCAGTCACACACAATTTTCAGCTCATGACTTGCAAATTCAGTGTTAATACATATAAAAGAGTACCATTCTGACCCCAGCATTTTTTCAAGCTGGTGACAAACATTTTTGGCCACTACTGTCAATTGATATGTGTACATCATTTTTTGGATAAAATCCTTAATAGTTAATAAATTATAACATCTAGTTAACATCATTAATATTAGGACACTAAATATGTATAAAAATAATATACCTGGCTGGGCGCGTCCGCTTCTTCCAGGATGGAGGGCCCAGGTTGTTCCTCATCAGCCTCTGCTGGGCTGGAAGGGTGGAGGGAAGGCTGCAGGGAAAGGTGGAGGGAAGGGTCGAAAGCAATTCCCTGGCTTCAGTCTGGTCGTCAAGAAAACACAGTTTTTCAAAGTACCAAAACTTGAGTACATACACATCATCTGCTGATGCTCCTGATCTCAGGGAAGCCTGGATCTTGTTATGCTCCCTCCTGTACATATTCCTCAAGATCCCAATTTTACGTTCCAAAATCTCCAAGGTAGCTTCTGGGATCAAAGTCTGCACAAATGCCAGAAGTCTCTCCAGCGTTACTTTCCTTATTGGTTTGTTGTAATATGCACTGTGCTTGACCTCCCACAGATTCCTCATCTCCCTGTACTTGTCAATAAATTGTGACATGAATTCAGGGTCCTTAAACTTATTATTAATTTTATCTGTAAGACAATACACAAGACAAAAACACTAATGTTAGCCTAAACTCTCATAATCTTATCCCAATACAGGCCTCAATCTATAAGCAGTATAGGCCACTGATGTTCAAAAATTAGTATAAAAATTACCTTTGTTTCGGTTGCTCGCAACTTCTGTTCCTATTTCCTCCGCGCACTATGGCACGTGCGCGTCAGCTTTATATACAGTGCGCATGCGTGAAACTCCGCCTGCGTCGCCCACCCCTGATGTTCTTTTTCACGAATATTCCCCGCCCCTTCTCTCTACGGTGCGGAGTAGGAGCAACATGGCGGAGACACAGCAGGTGTGGGTTAATTCTTACAGTAATGAGGAAACCCTGGAGCACGAAACGTCCCGATCTGGGAAGAAGAGAATTAGGGCCTCCAATATGGCCTTTGAAGAGATGGTGGAGATGGTGTACATCTTGCGGAGGAACCATTATGATGGGAAGCATGGATCGTACACCCAGCCAAATTTACGCAATGCCAAATTCATGTCCAAAGTAGTTAATACCCTGCATCAGAATTTTGGGGTACGCCACTCCAAAGACCAATTGAGGAAACCCTGGTCCGACCTTAAATTGAGGGAGCTGGATCAGTACAGAAGAATAGAGAAAGTTCTTCAAAAAAGTAAGTACTTGTCGTGTGTTTCTATTCTGATTATTAACTTGCCTGCTGTTCCATGTGCTTTTCTTTACCTTTGTACAGTTTTAAATGGCTACTTTCATGTTTGTGTACACACGAATCATTCGTAGGAAACATTGTTCGTAGGAAACATCGTTTGAAAATATATACGGTGTATTTACTTGATACAGGGTTTAAACAACATTTTGGTCTTGGTAATTTGTCTTATTAAAAGAAGTTTAGGACATTCTTGTCTAGATGTCTTTGAAACTAGAATGAATAGCAAACTTCATTCAGTGGAATGTAAGGAGAGGACACTCAGCAGCTGTTTACACATCTGGACTCAGGAGCACTAGTGTGGGGCACCAGAGAACATTTTTTAGGGTAACCCACACAGGGGCTCCAGGGGATACTTGGGGTGTCTCCATCTGTGAAACTTGGCCAAAAAAGGTAAGTATTGCAGTTTGTTTAAAAGGGATTTTTAATCATGTCTTCAACTTGGATCTCTTCCCAAACAGACAATTGTACACCACTTCTAAGCAATGTTTCATATTCCTATTTCTGGACTAAAATATCTGTGTGCTAACTATACCTTTTGTTTAATTCTCATAGGGGAGAAAAGACTCAGACAGCAGGATCCCAGGGACCCCCCGACCTCGCTGGTCTGAATGGGAAATTAGCCCCGCCCCCCCGAGGATGTTGAGGAAGGAGAGGTGGAGGAAGTGGGCAACATGGGCACCCCACCAGGTGAGTGTCTGACACCCCAGCTTCAGGTAATCTATCTATGCTTGCATATTTCTAAATACATTTTTTTTCATCAATTTTAGGTGATGTGCTGGTTGTGGAAGGGGAAGCATTTACAACAGACAGCACCCAAAGACTGATTGGTCAGATCATGGCCTTGAATGGGGAGATTGATGCCATGTGCAATAGCCTGGACATCATGCGCAATCAGCTGGACAATATGCAGCAGGAAATGAAGAACATGATCGATGTTTTGATGTTTTGGGGAGAATCTAATCCCTTTTTCCCAAAAAAAATTGATCATGTTCTTCACATTCTGGGCTTTTACTTTTTAAAAATGTTAAAAAACAAATTTTGTAAAAAAACATGTTTTGTAAAAAAAAAAAATATGCCCGTTTGTAAAAAAAACAAAACAAAACAAAAAAAATTATGCCTGTTTGTAAAAAACAAACAAAAAAAAAAGTTTTTTAAAGCCAAAAAAAAAAACATATTGTTAAAAAAATATATATATTTTCTAAAAATTTTTTATAAACTTTTTTATTTATTTATTTATTTATTTTATTTATTTTTTATAAATTTTTTATAAATTTTTTTTGTGTGTGTCTCTGTATGTGTCAGCTCATCCACATCTTCCACCGTTAACTGAAATTGGGATCTGCCTGCTGTCTCTGTGTGTATGTGTGTGTCTCTGGTATGTGTCAGCTCATCCACATCTTCCACCGTTAACTGAAATTGGGATCTGCCTGCTGTCTCTGTGTGTGTGTGTGTGTGTCTCTGGTATGTGTCAGCTCATCCACATCTTCCACCGTTAACTGAAATTGGGATCTGCCTGCTGTCTCTGTGTGTGTGTGTCTCTGGTATGTGGCCTTCTCTATCTGCTGCCCTGTGCGAACAACCATGACATTATTTGTTTTTCTGAACTGTCTTACCTAAGTTTTATGTGTTGATCTTGTCTTGGCCTCTTGCTATTCTGACTTTTGAAGCAAAAAGTTCACTTTGATTGCTAGGCACTCTTATAGTCACTCATGATTAATTAACAAACTTCAACCCCACCCTTATAACAGTATATATTTGAGCATCCTTAAGGGGTCAGCACATTGCTGGGGGGAGCACATTGCAGGGGCTTCTTTCTCTAAGTGATTCTTTCTACAAGTGATATGCACTTCATTCTCTGCACTTCAGCGATTGCACGAAGCAAACAAATACAGCAATCTGCACTGGAAAGCTGCTAACAGACTGCAGGTGACCCTGTCTCTCTATTAAGCTCTCCTTCCACTCTGTAATATGCACTCTCTACCACTACTTCTGACACTCCTGTCCTCTCTCCTCAAACTCTCTTACCTTCAGCCCCCCTCTCCACCCACCTGCTTATACATATCACCCTGCCTTCTGTCTTCCCCCTACTACTGCTCTTACCAACTCTCACTCATTCTACATCCATATACTGATAAAACCTCCAGTACTCTGAGACATGCCCCTTCACATAAATCACAGTCCCACATTACCTCCCTCACCCTCCTGCTTCTCCTAATCTCTGGTGACATATCCCCAAACCCTGGGCCACCATCATCTGTCCTTGCCCAACGCTCCCATCCCCCTACACCCTCTGGCAGGAGCCGCAACCCACAGAACTTGGTCTCTATTCCTCTTTCCAATACCAGCCCCCCCTTTTCCTGTGCCCTGTGGAATGCACGTTCTGTCTGCAACAAACTCACCGCCCTCCACGACCTCTTCATCACAAATTCCTTTAACCTACTTGCCATTACTGAAACCTGGCTTCATGAATCGGATACTATTTCTCCTGCTTCCCTCTCCCATGGGGGCCTTCTCTGGACTCACTCCCCCAGACCAAGTGGACGGAAGGGAGGTGGAGTGGGAATCCTTCTAGCTCCATGCAGCACCTATCAGGTTCTTCACCCACCTCCCTCTCTGATACTCTCCTCTTTTGAGGCACACTGCATTCGTCTTTTCTCTCCCATTTCTCTAAGAATTGCTGTCATCTACCGGCCCCCTGGACCGGTATCAGCCTTTCTTGATGACTTCTCTGCCTGGCTACCCTACTTTCTCTCTTCTGAAATCCCCACAATTATTCTTGGGGACTTCAACATCCCTGTCAACACTAACACTACTATTACTTCTAAACTTCTCAGTCTAACCTCATCGCTTGACCTGAAGCAATGGATACAGGCTCCTACCCACTCCAATGGCAACACCCTTGACCTTGCCTTCTCCTATCTGTGCACTCCGTGCAACCTTTCCAACAATCCACTCCCACTCTCTGATCACCACCTTATTAGTTTTGCTCTCTCCTTGTCTTCCACCTCTTCTCCCTCCAACCGCCTAACAGTTACACGCAGAAACCTTCGCCACCTCAACCCTTCTCTTCTCTACTCTGCTACTGATCACCTCTATGACAAAATCTCCCCCCTGTCCTGCCCCAACCTAGCTACTTTCGTTTACAACAGCTCACTATCTTCCTCCCTAGACAAGCTGGCCCCCCTCACTACACGCAGAATTAGGCCCCGACTGCTACAACCCTGGCAAACAGATGACACCAGAAGTCTCAGAAAACGTAGCCGCGCTCTTGAGCGCCTGTGGCATAAGACTAAGACCCAGGAAGACTTCACACAATATAAATCTGCCCTCCTAAAATACTACTCCTGCCTTCACACTGCCAAACAGACCTACTTTATCACACTCATCAACACCTTCTCATCCAGTCCACGTCAACTCTTCTCTACCTTCAACACTCTACTCTGTCCTCCACTGCCTCCACCCACCAACTCACTCACTGCCCAGGAGATTGCCAATCACTTCAAAACTAAGATTGATACAATTCATGAGGAGATCGCCAATGCGCAAAAACCTCCCCCATGCAACACCCCATGTCCACAGATACAATCATTACTTCCCTCATTCAACCCTGCTACTACTACTGAGGTTGCTAAACTTTTATCTAGCACTCATCTAACCACTTGCCCCCTGGATCCTGTTCCCTCGCAAATGCTACGCTCACCCTCTGACTCGATTCTACGCTCTCTAACTCACATTTTCAACCTCTCCCTCTCTTGTGGCATCTTCCCAAACGCTCTAAAACATGCGCTAGTCACCCCCATACTAAAAAAGCCCTCACTGGATCCCACCAATCTCAACAACTTACGTCCCATCTCCTTACTCTCCTTCTCCTCCAAACTTCTTGAAAGACTGGTCTACAACCGATTAAGCGACCATCTGACCATGAATAAACTTCTTGATCCCCTTCAGTCCGGTTTTCGCCCTCAACACTCCACGGAAACTGCTCTCCTTAAACTCTCAAATGACCTACTAATGGCTAAAGCCAATGGACACTATTCTGTACTACTTCTCCTGGATCTCTCTGCTGCCTTTGACACAGTGGACCACCCCCTCCTCCTCAAAAAACTCCACTCCTTTGGTCTCCGTGACTGTACTCTTCGCTGGTTCTCATCCTACCTATCCCACCGCTCCTTCAGTGTCACTTACAACTCTACTTCCTCCTCTCCTCTTCCTTTTTCCGTCGGGGTCCCCCAAGGTTCTGTTCTCGGACCTCTCCTTTTCTCAATCTACACCACCTCCTTGGGTCAGTTGATTGCCTCCCACGGCTTTAAATATCATCTCTACGCTGATGACACCCAAATCTATCTCTCCACCCCCCAGCTCTCTCCATCTGTCTCCTCACGCATTACCAACTTATTAGCAGACATATCAGCCTGGATGTCACATCACTTTCTCAAACTCAACCTATCCAAAACCGAGCTCATGATATTTCCTCCCTCAGGTGCCACTTCCCCTGATCTCCCTGTCAAGATCAACGGCTCAACTATCAACCCATCTCCCCACGCCAAGGTCCTAGGTGTAATCCTGGACTCTGAACTAACCTTTCGACCCCACATTCTATCACTATCCAAAGCTTGCCGCCTCTGTCTTCGCAACATCTCCAAGATACGCCCCTTCCTAACCAATGACACCACAAAGCTTCTAATCCACTCCCTGGTCATCTCCCGCCTTGACTACTGCAACTCCCTCCTCATTGGTTTACCTCTAAATAGGCTATCCCCACTTCAGTCCATCATGAACGCTGCGGCCAGGCTCATCCACCACACAAACCGCTCAGCGTCTGCTACACCCCTCTGCCAATCCCTCCATTGGCTGCCACTCAGTCACCGAATTAAATTCAAGATACTAACTATAACTTACAAAGCCATCCACAACCTGGCCCCTAGCTACATCTCTAACCTAGTCACAAAATACCAACCTAATCGTTCTCTTCGCTCCTCCCAAGACCTCCTGCTCTCAAACTCCCTTGTCACCTCATCCCATGCTCGCCTTCAGGACTTCTCCAGAGCCTCCCCCATCCTCTGGAATGCTCTTCCCCAATCCGTCCGATTTTCTCCTACCTTATCCACTTTCAGACGATCCCTGAAAACTCATCTCTTCAGAGAAGCCTATCTGGCCCCCACCTAACAACTGTACATTTATCTTCTCAATCAGCACATCACCCACAGTTATTACCTCTTGTATCTCTTGACCTTCCCTCTTAGATTGTAAGCTCCAAGGAGCAGGGCCCTCTGATTCCTACTGTATCAAATTGTATTGTATTTGTACTGTCTACCCTCAAGTTGTAAAGCGCTACGTAAACTGTTGGCGCTATATAAATATTGTATAATAATAATAATAATAATAATAAACGATTAAAAAGACTAAAAAGTTTGCAAATCAACAATGTGTGGCTTCTTCTTTCAATGCTCAATACCAGTTTTGTAAGTTATTTGGTGTTTACAGTGACAATGGGGCTTATTTACTAAAGGAAAATACACTTGGCACTACAAGTGAACTAGGAGAACCTAGGAGACAGCCAAAAAGAAAGGCAAGCAATAAATACATTTCTAGATTTTATCTGATCATTATTTTTTATTCATAAAAATTAGACATTGTCTGGCATTGCAATGGCCCCCTACCAGTAAAAAAATTAACATATTTATCCCGAATTTCATGGGCACTTTGGGGGCCAAGCCAGTACGGCCAGTATCCAGGCCCATCAGAGGATTCTCTGTAAGTCTGGCCTCAGGCCCAACTGATGCAAGATAATTTCTTGAATTTTTGCATTAAAAATTGTGCAGGATGCAGCATGCTAGGATCATGTGATTAAGTTTGTAGTCCGCCATGTGGATTGCTGTCTGAAACAGGCGGAACCGGCTGGCCATTATCCCGAAGGCATTCTCCACGACTCTTCTCGCTCTGGCCAGCCGGTAGTTAAAAACCCTCCTCTCCGGGGTGAGTGTCTTTTGGGGGAATGGCCTCATCAGGTGCTCACCCAGACCGAAGGCTTCATCGGCAATGAAGACAAGGGGGAGTCCTTCCACGTTATCCGCATCAGGTGGCAATCCCAGACCACCACTCTGGAGACGCTGGTAGAACTCCGTCTGGGTGAAGACTCCTCCATCCGACATCCGGCCATTCTTCCCCACGTCCACATACAGAAATTCATATTGTGCCGACACCACTGCCATTAACACAATACTATGAAACCCCTTATAGTTAAAATAGTATGACCCTGAATGGGGTGGTGGTACAATGCGGACGTGCTTCCCATCTATAGCCCCTCCACAGTTGGGAAAGTCCCAACGGGTGGTAAAATGGGATGCCAAAGTCTGACATTCCTGTGGCGTTGAAGGAAACTGGGGAGTCAAACAAGAAAAAAAAAAAAGTACTTTTGCACATAACATTGCAAGCACATTACACAAAAAACATTCTTGCCCAACATCAGTATAACATTTATTTTAAGTATTATTTAAAGACTAAAATATAAGGCCCACTTATCAGATTCCTCACCCCCTCTGATGGCCCATTGATAAAATTTAAGGGGGGCTTATAAATTAATTTAAGGACACATAGACCATTTGGACACATTTTAGGGGGGCTTATAAATCAATTTAAGGACACACAGACCATTTGGACTCATTTTTTTGGGGGGGGGGCTTAAAATTAATTTAAGGACACACAGACCATTTGGACACATTTTGGGGAGGGCTTATAAATTAATTTAAGGACACACAGACCATTTGGACACATTTTAGGGGAGAGGCTTATAAATTAATTTAAGGACACACAGACCATTTGGACACATTTTAGGGGGGGGCTTATAAATTAATTTAACCACTTCCAGACCGCCACACGCCGATGTACGTCCAAAGTTTGAAGGGGGATATCGTTGTTATGGCAGCAGCTAGCTGCCATAACCCCGGTATCCCCGTTTTCATGCGGCGGCCGGCTTTCTGATAAAAGTGGTCCCTGCGGCGGATCCGCAAGATCACTTTTATCGGTGGAGGGAGAGGGCCCCCCTCCCGCCGCGATCCGATGCCCTCCGCCGCTTACCGGAGCCGTCGGTAGCAGCAGAGGTAATCGCATCCGTCTCCCTCCTGTGCCTGGAGACGAGTGAGGCTAAGATGGCGCCCTCTCGTCTCCATGACACTGCTGGGCGGAAGCGACGTCAAAACGTCACTTCAGCCCACGCCTCTTAAAGGCATATTTTTTTCAATGTCATTTTTTTAAATGACTTTTTTTTATTTATTTATTTATTTATTTATTTCATTTTAGTGTAAATATGAGATCTGAGGTCTTTTTGACCTCAGATCTCATATTTAGGAGGTCCTGTCATGCTTTTTTCTATTACAAGGGATGTTTAAATTTCCTTGATCCCCAGAGCCTGGGGGGAGATGCCTGTCGAGAACTTGAGGTCCTGCAGGCTTCTCCCAGTCGCCAAGTACCGCAACGTGGCAACTAGCCTCTGCTCCGGAGTGATGGCTTGCCTCATGCAGGTATCCTGCCTGCTGATATAAGGGGTCAGCAAAGCCAACAAACGGTGAAAAACGGGGTCCATCATCCTGAGACAGTTCCTGAAATCGTCAGGATTATTCTCACAGATCTCACGAAGCAAAGACATGTGAGAGAATTGGTCACGCTGGAGAAGCCAATTCTTTGTCCATGAACTCCTCTCCACCCTGTTCATGGACTGGACTTGGGTTGAAGAATGAACCCCAACACCAAGCCCAAGCAAAGCATGAACTCTACGACGAGTACGTACACGCAACATGGCTTCAAAACGGTCGGCTGGTCAGAACGAACTTAACAGAACACACTGAAGAACAGCAAGGCCTGTGAATAGCGAGTTGAAAATCAGCAACAAGTGGACAAGAACACACTAAATAAACCAATGCGAACTGACTACACGCACTGAAAAGCAGATACAAACCTCACAAGCACAAACTGAACAACAGTTAAACAATCTGAAAAACACGAGTCTGAAAAGCGCGAATCGTCTCTCACCAAACTTCTACTAACACAAGGTAAACACAAAATTAGCAGAAGGGGCCCAAAGGGTGGCACACGAGCTATTGCACTTCCTTTTTATAGTCTCGTCGGACCTGGTGTACGTCACCGCGTACTAGACGGTCGGACTTTGGTGTGATCGTGTGTAGGCAAGTCCGTTTTGGCGGAACTCTGTCGTAAGTCCATTGAAAAGTCCAACATGATTCAGTCTGTCGAAAGTCCGCTCGTGTGTACAGGGCATTAGGGTCTGCAAAAGACTTGAGACTAGGGCAGAGGTTCACCTTCCAGCAGGACAATGACCCTAAACATACAGCCAGAGCTACAATGGAATGGTTTAGATCAAAGCATATTCATGTGTTAGAATGGCCCAATCAAAGTCCAGACCTAAATCCAATCTAGAATCTGACTTGACTTGAAAATTGCTGTTCACAGACGCTCTCTATCCAATCTGACAGAGCTTGAGCTATTTTACAAAGAAGAAAGGGTAAAAATGTCACTATCTAGATGTGCAAAGCTGTAGAGATGTAGAAACATCCCCAAAAAGACTTGCAGCTGTAATTGCAGCAAAAGGTGGTTCTACAAAGTCTTGACTCAGGGGGGCTGAATATAAATGCACCCCAAACTTTTCACATAATTATTTGTAAAAAATTTTGAAAACCATTTATCATTTTCCTTCCACTTCCCAATTATGTGCCACTTTTTGTTGGTCTATCACATAAAATCCCAATAAAATACATGTACGTTTTTGGTTGTAACATGACAAAATGTGGAAAATTTCAAGGGGTATGAATACTTTTTCAAAGCACTGTACATGGCTATTACAGTGAGGTCCAATCTTGTTCCTCTTCTTTCCTATCTGTGATACTCATGCTTGTATTAAAGAATAAAGCATATTTGCCTGCAGAAATGCACAGACTTCAGTGCAAAACTGACACGATGACCTGTACATTAGCATAATTAAATATGCAAAACGGACCCCTGTTTTTAATCTGGGAAGCAGATGGGGTTGGACCTATTAATGGGAAGACACTTAAGATGATGAGCTGACAAGGAGGGCAGTGACAACTGCTGATTAACTTGACTGATGCCTTTTGTGGAAGCGAGCTGTGATTGCAGGGTATGAGTACAGCCAGCAGAGAGATATAGGAGGCGTTTCAGCCAAATATGGAGGGAGGAGAGTGGATGACAAGACTGAAAGCCAACAATTCCAATTTCAGGGCTAATGGATATTGAAGAATAACTGTATAAAAAAAGACAAATCAATATGACAGTGTTCTACTAAAGGTCTCTTACCTTGTTAGTCGCTTGAACGTGATTTACAAAGGTGAAAAAAAGCAAAAACAGCCAATAAAAGCACTAGGTGTAAGGAGAAAGGTGCAAAGCAGAATATATACCGTAAGATCCAGATTAAATTTTATGTTGTATCATAAAAATCCAACACATTTTAAAGGTTCAATAGGTCCCCCTTCATTTGGGCATAGATCTTGAGGGGTAAAAAGTATGATCGTGCCAGATGCTGGTTAAGCTGCTGCCATTTGAAGAGATCACCACACTAAATAAGTCTTGGGATTCCTTCAACTGTATCTGTATCTGCCCAATACATGCTTTGTTCAACATTATTAAGCCTGAACCCTTTGAACCCCTGAAATGTGTGTTAGACCCCTTTAGTGTAGATTCTGCCCCATGGTTATCAGCAGTTGACAATGATGCTCAAAACCCCCTTAGATGAGAGGGTCAGAAAAAGTGGTGGTAAGAGTAGTCAGGTAGAGGTGAGCTGGAAAAGGGAACCCAGTAGGGTTTTTTTTCCTTTTCAGGGAGAAGCAATATGTCCATTGGAGGAGGTTTTGAAGTAAATGTCAGAACTTTGTTTCCTCCCTTTTTCCTACATACTGTAGGTAGTAGTTAAGCCTATGCCTGATTGGCTTTCTGTGGCAAAGGGGTAGTTGGCCTACCCTAGGGTTGCCAGTGCTGTGTTATGGAGTTTTTGGGTTTCCCTACTTCTGAGATGAGCCAATTTGTCCTTGTGCTATGGATTCTTGAGGACCCTTGATGTTGCAGTGAGACTCTAAAGCCTCGTACACACGGTACGATTGTTGGACAACCGAGCGTCTGATTTTTGTCAAAAGGGTGTGTTCCAGGATCTTGTCTTGCATACTAACATTACACAAATTGTCATGCCACAAACACGAACGTAGTGACGTACTACGAGGAATTTCAGCTCTTGAGCACCACCCTTTGGGCCCCTTCTGCTAATTTCGAGTTTGGTGAGCACTGATTCCGAGCATGCGTGTTTGTACTTTTGACTTTTGTGTGATGGATTTATGTACTGACCATCCGAAAATCTGATGTGGAGCTGTCATTTGACAAAAATTTACTAGCCTGTCATCCAACATTTGTTGGCCAAAAATTGGAAAACAATTGTTGAAAGGAGCGTACTAACGGCAAGAACTTCGGACAACAGCCTCTCAAACGACCACCCCTTCTGATTTTCGTACCGTGTGTACGAGGCTTAAGGCAGTAGCCTGGAGCTCATTAAAAAAACAGAATTCTCTATGTAAATGTTCCCTGTAGCAGCACTGGAGTAGTGAAGTAGTGACCGTTAAGATACTGTATGGTTTTGTTGGGTCTCTAACCCCATAACTAAAGTATATGGAAGCGCACCCTGTGAATACTAAATTCTAGATGAATCTGCTAAAATGGGAAGTAACCTGTTTTGGCTTTTTATGCCTTTCTTCCACAACTGATACAGTGAGCCATTGAACGACTAATGAGTACAGAAAACGGTGCAATTGGGCAAAAGCCAAGCATTTGACTCAACATGCATTACTTCACAGGGAACCTATTAGAAAACAAATATATGAACTTGGAGCAATAACTTACTTTGAAGACTCAAACTCCAACTCCAACTTTAACTATTCCATGATTTAAAGCATGCAAGCCAAGGACATGTCAGAGGTTGATGTGCACATTTTATTTAGGGTAGTTATTCACAAACGTTGGGTCTTGTTGATATCTGTTCATACATTCATAGGGCTTAGTAGTTGGCGCTCCCTGAACACACACTGCAAACACAAAATGATTATGCAAGAAAGCTGTCACAGGATATAGATTTATAACTCGTAAAAACACTTAAAGTAAATGTAGTAACTTGGCTACTAAAGTAGTATTCCTGCCTTATACTCACCATACACTGTACAATCAACTTTAGGTTTACCAAAACTATGCAATATGAGGACCTACTTAATCTATCTGATCAGTTTGGATCCACACAGGGAGACTGATGAGAAAAGTGTGGGGCCTGCAACCCTTTAGAAGTGATTAACCCTTAGGGAGTATCTCATCAAAAATGACATTTTTTGTTGGAGAGGATGCCTAAAACCTGACTTGTATCTTAGTGCAGACATCTAGGAAAATCAGTGAGCCAATCACATTAGAAGGAAATTACATTTATGGAGGCATTCAGAAACCAATGTCATATTCCATTACATTTTACATATGTAGCACCCTGGTGTTTAGGCAGGGCTGCTAACCAATTTAGTTTGCCAGGTAGTAATTGTCCTGGCTAATTGTTAGGAGATCCACTGTATTCCCCCTAATTCTGGAATTGCTGCACTTTTTTCTTCTGTCACTAGGTGGCATTGTAGCTGGTGACATTAGATAGACAAGGGCATAGCAAGGACAGATTATGAATGGATGGGGTGTATCAGCCCCTTGGCCTGCTGGGAGATCCTATTTATTTGGGTGGAGTCTGGTTATCGGGGTTCTGTGCCACCTGTACGGCTGTCTGGGTGAATGTGTGTTATGTCGTCCCGGGCTGCTAGGCCGGAAGCCTGAAGCCTATCTCAGGACACCTGGCTGCTAGGCTGCCTGAGGCCTATCCAGGAGCAAGAGAAGCAGTGTAGGACAATGGAACAGAATAGAAAAAAAATATTATATTATTATATATATATATTCGAATTTCATGTAGACTGAAATCAAATTTGAATAGAAAAGATTGGAATAGAATAGAAAATAATAGGACAGAATAGCATAGAAAAACAATAGAACAGAATAGAATATATATATATATTATATATTTTATTCTATTCTGTTCTATTGTTTTTCTAGTCTATTCTTTTCTATTATTTTCTATTCTAATCTTTTCTATTCAAATTCATTATATACGAAATTCGAATTTCAGAAGCCATCTTCAGAAATTCGAATTTCGCATAGAATGAATTCAAATTTGAGTAGAAAAGTTTAGAATAGAATAGAAAAGAATAGCATAGAAAAACAATGGAACAGAATAATAAAAAAAAAAATATATATATATATATATATATATATATATATATATATATATATATATATATATATATATATATATATATATATATATATATATATATATTATATTTTATTCTATTCTGTTCTATTGTTTTTCTAGTCTATTCTTTTCTATTATTTTCTATTCTAATCTTCTCTATTCAAATGCATTGTATACAAAATTTGAATTTCGTATAGAATGAATTCAAATTTGAGTAGAAAAGTTTAGAATAGAATAGAAAAGAATAGCATAGAAAAACAAAGGAACAGAATAGAAAAAAATATTATATATATATATATATATATATATATATATATATATATATATATATATATATATATATAAAAAAAACATCTTCCGAATTTCATGTAGACTGAAATCAAATTTGAATAGAAAAGATTAGAATAGAATAGAAAATAATAGAACAGAATAGCATAGAAAAACAATAGAACAGAATAGAAAAAATATAATATATATATATTATATTTTTTTCTATTCTGTTCTATTGTTTTTCTATGCTATTCTTTTGTATTCTATCCTAAACTTTTCTACTCGAATTTGAACTCATTCTATACGAAATTCGAATTTCGGAAAATGGTTATATAGAAATAGAATGAAATAGAATTCTAATAAAAAAGACTAGAATAGAAAAAACAATATTATATATATAGATAGATAGATAGATAGATAGATAGATAGATAGATAGATAGATAGATAAACAGATAGATAGATAGATAGATAGATAGATAAATAGATAGATAGATAGATAGATAGATAGATCGATCTATATATATATATATATATATATATATATATATATATATAAAACCATCTTCCGAAATTGGAATTTGGTACAGAATGAATTCAAATTTGAATAGAAAAGATTAGAATAGAATATATTATATTTTTTTCTATTCTTTTCTATTGTTTTTCTATGCTATTTTTGTCTATTATTTTATATTCTATTCTAATCTTTTCTATTCGAATTTGAATTCATTCTGTACCAAATTTCAATTTTGGAAGATGGTTATATTATATATATATATTTTTTCTATTCTGTTCTATTGTTTTTTCTATTCTAGTCTTTTCTATTAGAATTCAATTTCATTCTATCTCTATATAACCATTTTCCGAAATTCAAATTTTGTAGAGAATGAATTTGAATTCAAATAGAAAAGATTAGAATATAATAGAAAAACAATAGAACAGAAAAAAATAATATATATATAAAACCATCTTCCGAAACTGGAATTTCGTATAAAATGAATTCGAATTTGAAAATTTGAATAGAAAACATTAGAATAGAGTAGAAAATAATAGACTAGAAAAACAATAAAACAGAATAGAATAATATATATATATATTCTATTCTATTCTGTTCTGTTCTTTTGTTTTTCTAGTCTATTATTTTCTATTATTTTCTATTCTAATCTTTTCTATTCAAATTCAAATTTATTCTATACGAAATTCGAATTTCAGAACCCATCTTCCAAAATTCGAATTTCGCATAGAATGAATTCAAAGGGTCCCGAAATGACATGCTGCAGATGGACACAGTTGACTGACTTTGGGGCCCCCGTATTTCGGGGCCACTTGGTGCTAGGAACCCCAAATTTGGTGTGCAAACCCAGTGGAACTAGCACTACAACATATCCAAAGCTGGGGTTCCAAGTGGCCCCGAGATACGGGGGCCCAAATTCGGTTCAGAAAATGTCACGCACTTTTCTGCAGCAGAGAATGACATTTTCCGAACCGATTTTGGGGCCCCATATCTCGGGACCACTTGGTAATAGGATGTTGTAGTGCTAGTCCCACTGAGTTTGCACACCAAATTTGGGGTTCCTAGCACCAAGTGGCCCCTAGATACAGGGCCCCAAATTCGGTTCGGAAAATGTCATTCTCTGCTGCAGAAAAGATGGTTTTATATATATATATATATATATATATATATATATATATATATATATAAAACCATCTTCTGAAATTGGAATTTGGTACAGAATGAATTCAAATTCGAATAGAAAAGATTAGAATAGAATATATTATATTTTTTTCTATTCTGTTCTATTGTTTTTCTATGCTATTCTTGTCTATTATTTTCTATTCTATTCAAATCTTTTCTATTCGAATTCGAATTCATTCTGTGCCAAATTATAATTTCGGAAGATGGTTTTATATACTGTATATATATTCCAATATATATAATATTTTTTTCTGTTCTATTGTTTTTTCTATTCTAGTCGTTTCTATTAGAATTCAATTTCATTCTATTTCTATATAACCATTTTCCGAAATTCGAATTTCGTATAGAATGAATTTGCATAGATATATATAGATATAGATATATATCTATATATAGCTATAGATATATAGCTATATAGATATATATAGCTATATATCTATATAACATCTTCCAAAATTCGAATTTCATGTAGAACGAATTTGAATTCAAATAGAAAAGATTAGAATAGAATAGAAAAACAATAGAATAGAAAAAATATAATATATATATATATATATATATATATCGAATTTGAATAGAAAACATTAGAACAGTGTAGAAAAGAATAGACTAGAAAAACAATAGAACAGAATAGAATAAAATATATATATATTATATTATATTCCGTTCTGTTCTATTGTTTTTCTAGTCTATTATTTTCTATTATTTATAATTCTAATCTTTTCTATTCAAATTCAAATCCATTCTTTACGAAATTTGAACTTCAGAAGCCAGGTACCGAAATTCGAATTTCGTATAGAATGAATTCGAATCTGAATAGAAAAGACTTATAGAATAGAAAATAATAGAAAACAAAAGCATAGAAAAACAATAGAACAGAATAATATAAAAAATATATATTCTATTGCTTTATTGTTTTATATTCTATTCTATTGTATTTTTTAGAAAATCGTTTTCTATCGAATTTGAATCAACTTTGTTTTTGAATTCGATTCGAATTTGTTTTCAAATTCGATCGTTTTTTTGGATTTGTTTAAATTCGTTACTTTTGTAATTTGGAAATTCGGATGCATTTTTATTTTATTTTTATAGCACTGATTGCTGTATAAATGTCAATGGTCCCAAAAATGTGTCCGATCTGTCCGCCACAATGTCGCAATCCCAATAAAAATTGCAGATCGCTGCCATTACTAGTAAAAAAAAAATAAAAAAAAATAAATATGCCATACATCTTTCCTATAGTTTGCAGACGCTATAACTTTTGCTCAAACCAATTAATATATGCTTATTGCGATTTTTTTACCAAGAATATGTAGAAGAATATATATTGGCCTAAACTGATGAAGAAATTAGTTTTTTAACAACATTTTTGGGGATATTTATTATAGAAAAAATAAAAAATATTGTTTTTTTTTTTTTCAATATTGTCGCTGTTTCTTTTTGTTTATAGCGCAAAAAATAAAAACCACAGAGGTGATCAAATACCACCAAAAGAAAGCTCTATTTGTGGGAAAAAGAAAATTTTGTTTGGGTACAGCATTGCATGACCGCGCAATTACCAGTTAAAACAACGCAGTGCCAAATGGTAAAAAGTGCTCTGGTCAGGAAGGGGTCAAATCTTCCAGGGCTGAAGTGGTTAAAGTAGACCTTCATCATTTTTCTACACTTTATATATTCTTTTTCAGAACCCTATTTTCTTTACCTCCCCTAAATACCTATTCTAAGGGGACCCAGACCAACTCTTCCGCCTTTTCTCATCAAAGTGAGAATCATGTATCCTCCCTTCCCGGAGCCTCCTGGGATACCCACATCATTCACCCCAGGAAGTTTTGGGACAATTTGGGACACTGCATGCTGAAAGATTTTGCACGCAGACTTTTTTTTTTACATGGGACTGTGCAACCCCATAAACAACCACCCTGTTTTCATCCCACCATCACCATCTGATTATAGTAAAGAAAACCATGAAACGGAAGTGTGCAAAACAAATCATGATAACCTTTAAAGCAGTTGTAAACCGCAAAACACCTCCAAGGCAAGGCATATTGTGCTAGCATGCATCGCATACTAGCACATTATAAAATACTCACCTTGGAACAAAGCCCTCCAGCGCTGTACTGTCATCGCTAAGAAGGCTGACATGTTCCCCCGGTATTCCTTCCGGGTTTGGCCGGAGCCACGATGACATCACTCCCTGGAGCCTTTGCTTCTGGCACAAAGCTCTGAAGTTCGGACAAGGTATGCAGGACCTTCACAGTGCATGTGCCAGTGATCTCACTGGCTGCATATCTCCTAAACGGTGCAGGTTTAGGAGATATTCTTTTTACCTACAGGATTACCTATAGGTAAAATTGACCAAGCGGGGTTTACTACCGCTTTAACCTTTGTTGTACCATACCTTTAACATTAACCACTTGCCGACTGCGGCACAATGGCAGCAGTGGGCAAATATGCATACCTGTACGTTCCCCTTTATTGGCGGGGTTATCGGCTGCGTACAGCGCGACCATGCCCGCGGGACCCGCGGACTCGATGTCTGCCGGTCTCCCGGTGATCGTGTCACGGAGCCGCAGAACGGAGAGATGCCTATGAAAACAAGGCATTTCCCTGTTCTGCCTTGTGACATGACAGATAACTGCTCCCTGTCATTGGGAGCAGTGATCGCTGTCATGCGAGTGGAAGCCCATCCCCCGCAGAGTTAGAATCACTCCCTAGGAAACACTTAACCCCTTGATCGCCCCCTAGTGTTAACCCCTTCCCTGCCAGTGTCATTTACACAGTAATCAGTGCATTTTTATAGCACTGATCGCTGTATAAATGACAATGGTCCCAAAATAGTGTCAAAAGTGTCCGATGTGTGTGCTGTAATGTTGCAGTCACGTTAAAAATTGCAGATCGCCGCCATTACTAATAAAAAAAAATGAATAAAAAAAATGCCATAAAACTATCCCCTATTTTGTAGATGCTATAACTTTTGCGCAAACCAATCAATATAGGCTTATTGCGATTTTTTTTACCAAAAATATGTAGAAGTATACGTATCGGTCTAAACTGAGGAAAAAAATTTTTTTTTTTATACATTTTTGGAGGATATTTATTATAGCAAAAAGTAAAATATATTGCGTTTTTTTCAAAATTGTCACTCTATTTTTGTTTATAGCGCAAAAAATAAAAACCGCAGAGGTGATCAAATACCACCAAAAGAAAGCTCTATTTGTGGTGTAACGTCGCACGACCTTGCAATTGTCAGTTAAAGTGATGCAGTGCCGAATCGCAAATAGTGCTCTGTTCAGGAAGGGAGTAAAATCTTCCGGGCCTGAAGCGGTTAAACACACAGGCCAATATCACCATTAAAATTTTAACCAAACCACCTGCTCAGTCTTTCAGGACTTGGCACCGAGTAACTGTACCAACCACCAGGTACCACCATAAACACTGTCCACCCTCACCCGTGGAGTGACGTTACCCCGCTCAGTCTTTTAGGACTCGAGTACCACGTAATCATACCGGAGGGAGGGGAGATGACAATAGGGGGTGAAAAGTCCCATAGGAACACTTGGTTTGCCCCGTGTCCCTAGCATTCTCTTGTGGCCTGGAGAAAAAGATACAAAATGTATCTTTTTCTCCATTCAGAGGGAGAAAAAGAGTAGAGGGACGGGTTTTACTAATTGATCACTGTCATAACCTATCCCAGGCCATCACAGTGATCACATGATTCGAGAACCGGTCCTCCTGGCTTCAGATCTTTGGTTGGTGACAGCTCAGTCTCTGTGCTGGTGCGTAAATGGAAGGCAACGCTGTAAATATGTGACAGCAATGGAAACATATTAGGAGCACATCCCATAAAATGTGTGTTTTCTTAGTACTGCATATTTTTTACAAGTCACTAAATACTTTTTTCTTCTTTTTTATAGGGGAAATTAATTGGAAAATAGTGTTTTGTCCAGTAAATTGCAGAAATCATTTGATTTTCAGCACTCATGAGTATATTACTGTAAATGTTCCTCATTGTATTAGGAAATGACGTTATCTATATATAGCTCTCTTGCCTGGACTTGTTCTGTCGCACTGTGATGTCATGACCTCGGAATGTTTGTGACCTCTAGTAACTGGCAATTCAGTTTGTCTCCTTGTCACACATAGCAACTGAAGTCATAATGACGAACTTCTATAAAGCCAAACAATGATTCATTACAGATATCAGCAATTCACAAAGTATTTCTACTTTAAATATTTGATAAAATACATTCAATTGAAAATTGACTTTAATAATTAGTTTTTCTTAAATAACTATGGTTGCTGAATTTTGAAGAAAAAAACAATAAATAGAATTCTTTTCCTTGTCTTTGCAAGATATTTCATATTTAAACCAAATTGCAATAAATGTCAATCCAATTACTATAATCTCATTTAAGATTTATATGTTAATGACATTGCAAAAGTTATAATTTTGTTAAAATTTCAGCGTTTAGTAATATAATACCTGGTGATCATGCATGCTTTTTGAACAAGTGTAAATCCAATAATTTAAATTACTTTTTCAGACTTCTATTTGAAAAAGCAGGAAAAAATGTACAAAAGGCAATGCTTCCATCAAACAGAAAAAAAACAAAAAAAAAATTAAAAATTTAGAGGGCCTATTTAAAGTGGGGCAAAAAAGTATTTAGTCAGCCACCAATTGTGCAAGTTCTCCTACTTAAAAAGATGAGAGAGGCCTGTAATTGTCATCATAGGTATACTTCAACTATGAGAGACAAAATGTGGAAACAAATCCAGACAATCACATTGTCTGATTTTTGAAAGAATTTATTTGCAAATTATGGTGGAAAATAAGTATTTGGTCACCTACAAAAAAGCAAAATTTCTGGCTCTCACAGACCTGTATCTTCTTCTTTAAGAGGCTCCTCTGTCCTCCACTCATTACCTGTATTAATGGCACCTGTTTGAACTTGTTATCAGTATAAAAGACACCTGTCCACAACCTCAAACAGTCACACTCCAAACTCCACTATGGTGAAGACCAAAGAGCTGTTGAAGGACACCAGAAACAAAATTGTAGACCTGCACCAGGCTGGGAAGACTGAATCTGCAATAGGCAAGCAGCTTGGTGTGAAGAAAACTGTGGGAGCAATAATTAGAAAATGGAAGACATACAAGACCACTGATAATCTCCCTCGATCTGGGGCTCCACTCAAGATCTCACCCCGTGGGGTCAAAATGATCACAAGAACGGTGAGCAAAAATTCCAGAACCACACAGGGGGATCTAATGAATGAACTGCAGAGAGCTGGGACCAACGTAACAAAGGCTACCATCAGTAACACACTACGCCGCCAGGGACTCAGATCCTGCAGTGCCAGACGTGTCCCCCTGCTTAAACCAGTACATGTCCGGGCCCGTCTGAGGTTTGCTAGAGAGCATTTAGATGATCCAGAAGAGGATTGGAAGAATGTCATATGGTCAGATGAAACTAAAGTAGAACTGTTTGGTAGAAACACAACTCGTCGTGTTTGGAGGAGAGAGAATGCTGAGTTGCAACCAAAGAACAACATACCTACTGTGAAGCATGGGGGTGGCAACATCATGCTTTGGGGCTGTTTCTCTGCAAAGGGAACAGGACGACTGATCCATGTACATGAAAGAATGAATGGGGCCATGTATTGTGAGATTTTGAGTGCAAACCTCCTCCTATTAGCAAGGGCATTGAAGATGAAACGTGGCTGGGTCTTTCAGCATGACAATGATCCCAAACACACCGCCCGGGCAACGAAGGAGTGGCTTCGTAAGAAGCATTTCAAGGTCCTGGAGTGACCTAGCCAGTCTCCAGATCTCAACCCCATAGAAAACCTTTGGAGGGAGTTGAAAGTCCGTGTTGCCCAGCGACACCCCCAAAACATCACTGCTCTAGAGGAGACCTGCATGGAGGAATGGGCCAACATACCAGCTACAGTGTGTGACAACCTTGTGAAGACTTACAGAAAACGTTTGACCTCTGTCATTGCCAACAAAGGATATAAAACAAAGTATTGAGATGAACTTTTGATATTGACCAAATACTTATTTTCCACCATAATTTGGAAATAAATTCTTTCAAAAATCAGACAATGTGATTGTCTGGATTTGTTTCCACATTTTGTCTCTCATAGTTGAGGTATACCTATGATGACAATTACAGGCCTCTCTCATCTTTTTAAGTGGGAGAACTTGCACAATTGGTGGCTGACTAAATACTTTTTTGCCCCACTGTATAAACCATTTCGTTGGACGAATGTCCCACACATTTGTGAAGGCTGGATGAATTTTCACATATTTTCTGTAATAGATGAACTCCTATGATTGTCAGTTCCATCTAGTGCAGGGCTCTTTCTAAACAAAGGGCCAATTTTTTATCCTTCAGACTTTACAGGCGAAAAACCTAACTTTTTTTTTGCTAGAAAATTACTTAGAACTCCCAAACATTATACATTTTTTTTCTAACACCCTAGTTGTTGCAATAGTTTCTGTCACACTGTACAAGCGCACTTTTTTTGGAAAAAATACACTTTTTTTAATTAAAAAATAAGACAACAGTAAAGTTAGCCCAATTTTTTTTTGTGATATTGTGAAAGTTAATGTTACATCGAGTAAATTGATACCTAACATGTCACACTTCAAAATTGCACCCGCTCGTGGAACGGCGACAAACTTTTACCCTTAAAAATCTATTTTACCTTTTATTTTTTATTTTTACACTGTTTTTTTAAAAAAAAAAAATAGTGTCACTTTTATTCCTATTACAAGGAATGTAAACATCCCTTGTAATAGAAAAAAAGCATGACAGGACCTCTTAAATATGATATCTGGGGTCAAAAAGACCTCAGATCTCATATTTAGACTAAAATGCAATTGTTATGGAGACAGGTGGGGGCCATCTTCCCCTCACTCATCTCCATGCCCAGCAAGGGTGAAGATCTGATCGCCTCTGCAGCAGCTGATGGCTCCGGTAAGGGGCGGAGGGCACCGGAGCATGGCGGGAGGGGGGCCCCTCTCCTGCCACTGATGAAAGTGATCTCGCTGAGAATCCGCTGCAGAGACCACTCATATCGGAGACCAGACCGTCGGCTGAAGAAGAGGATACTGGGGTTATGGCAGCTAGCTGCTGCCATAACAAAGATATCCCCCTTCAAAGGAAGGACATACATCGTTGTGCGGTGGTCCGGAAGTGCTTAAAGAAAACATATATGGTGTTTAAGAAGACACCATATATTGCATGTAAACATTGCAAGTACACAAAATACTAATATATATCATCACCATCAAACTTGGGCGATGGAATGATTGCTGTGACTTTCGAAACGTTTCACGGGACCATGCTTGCTTCATCAGGAAGATAGCAACAGTCAAGCTCTGTACTTTGCATATACAACAATCATAAACAGAGTGATACACACAACCACCAAGCTTTCTGGAACAGATAGGTCAGTTCCTCTAAAGTTAGTCCACTCCGAGTCCACGATAAATGGTACGAGGGAAACCCTCAGTAGGATGATGAAGAAATTAGATTTTTTAAATTTGTTGCTCTTTTTTTGTTTATAACGCAAAAATAATCAAATACCACCAAAAGAAAGCTCTATTTGTGGGAAAAAAGGACATCAATTTTATTTGGGTACAGCGTCGCATGACTGCGCAATTGTCAGTTAAACTAACACAGTGCTGTATCGCAAAAAATGGCCTGGTCATGAAGGGGGGGGTTAAAACCTTCCGGGGCTGAAGTGGTTAAGCAAAGCTGCATCTAAAATAACTGAAAACAACTAAATTGAAATTACTTTAACATGTTAAAAGCTTATATGAGATTTTAGTGATGGGGTTTACCAATATCTACTTCAATGTTAACAACTAATAATAACTCAGTTGTCTCCTCAATTTTTTTCATCATTTAATAAAAAAAGGAGCTTTAAGTAGATTTATGGAACAAAAGATTACAAAGAGCGATTGTGATATGCTAAGGGCAGTAACTCTCGCAAACCAATCAGAATTCAGTATGCTGCTGTCACATCAGTGATGTATAAAGTATGATTGATTGCTAACTTGACTTTGCACATTGCTCTTTGCTTTACCAAATAAGTCGCATTGGGGTTTATTTACTAAAGCTGGAGAGTGCAAAATCTACTTTAGTCTAGGTTTAAAATATTGATTGAATTTTCATGTTTATTGAAGTAGGGCTGGGGGGCGAATCAGATCTCAGAGAGACTCTCTGGAAAATTCTGCATCTGTAATAAAGTGAAATCAGTTTACTAGAGATTGGTGATGGTACCCTACACTCCGCTATCTGGCTTCTTGGGATTTACATTTACATAGATTTTGATACTTAACAAGAAAAAAATGCAGCAGTTGTTAAGGGGGGTGTAAAACGGTGCATCTCATTTTATTGGATCAAAAGGTCACTTCAGAATGTACAGATTGATTTAGCACAGAGATATTTATAAAAGTGGAAACAAGATGGAAATGAGAGTTACAGCTCTTGAGGCATTTCAGGCAACAGGAAAGATAAATTAGAATAAAATTCAAGCTACATTTAGTACAATGAAAATCTAGGTTGACTTTGTTCTCTATTGTCAGTTTGCCATTGTTCCGGAAACCCTCATATTTCAATATGTTATTCTTTTGGAACCCCCATGCGCTGTGTACTATTGTTCTGTTTACCTGAGACTCACAGTGCTAGAACCCAAAGTGTTAGTGTTCCATTGTTCGAAGACCCCATTTGTCATTGTATAATTATTCTATTATCCCAAGCATTAGTAATACATTGTTCAAGGATCTACGAGTGTGCACACAATTATTCTAAAGCTCCCAATGTGTCATTGCTCTAGTACCCGAAGATGTCTGTGCACCATTGTTTTAAGGACCAGAACTCCAGTGCAACATTATTCTAGGACCAGGTGTCATACTGCAGATCCTGCGTGTCAGCATTTTCCTATGACCTGTGTCAGTGTTTCATTGTCAAATGTACAGAATGTACAGAATATACAGATTGATTTAGCACAGAGATATTTATAAAAGTGGAAACAAGATGGAAATGAGAGTTACAGCTCTTGAGGCATGTCAGGTAACAGGAAAGATAAATTAGAATAAAATTCAAACTACATTTAGTTCAATGAAAATCTATCTTGACTTTGTTCTTTATTGTCAGTTTGCCATTGTTCCCGAACCCTCAGTTTTCATTATGTTATTTTTTTGGAACCCCCATGCACTGTGTACTATTGTTCTGTTACCTGAGAGTCACAGTGCAATTCTGGGCAACAAACCTCATTGTTCTAGGACCCTGGTGTCAGTGCTCTATTGTCTTAGGAGCCTGAGTGTCAGTGCTTCATTGTTCTAGAACCCTGGGCATCAATGATCCGTTGTTCTTTGATTCAGAGTGTAAATGTTCCATTGTTCTAGGACCCTGCATGTCAGTATTTCATTATTTTAGGGCCCTGAGTGTCAGTATTACACTATTCCTGGACCCTAAGTACTGGTGTTCCATTTTTCTAGGAGTCTGAGTATCAGTGTTCTATTGTTCTTGGACTCTGAATGTCTGTATTCCATTGTTCTAGGACCCAAAGTATTAGTGTTCCATTGTTCGAAGACCCCATTTGTCATTGTATAATTATTCTATTATCTCAAGCATTAGTAATACATTATTCAAGGATCTACGAGTGTGCACACCATTATTTTAAAGCTCCCAATGTGTCATTGCTCTAATACCCGAAGATGTCTGTGCACCATTGTTTTAAGGACCAGAACTCTAGTGCAATATTATTCTAGGACCAGGTGTCATACTGTAGATCCTGCGCGTCAGCATTTTCCTATGACCTGTGTCAGTGTTTCATTGTCAAAAAAGTGCCAGAGCTCCATTGTCTTTAAATCCCGAGTGCTAACATGATAATACTGTAGGATCCCAAGTATCAGTGTAACATTGTTATGAGCTACCAATTGTCAGTGTGCCTTTACTTTGACCCCTCAAGTGTCAGTATGACATTGCTACAAACCGCAAGTATGTGTGACATTACTTTTGGCCCCCAAGTGTCAGTGTACAATTACTGTGGGCTCCCAAGTGTCAGTGTGCTGATACTATGAACCCCCAAGTGTCATTGTGCCAACACTATGAACCCTTAAGTGTCAGTGTGACATTACTAAAAAAAAAACAAATATGTGGGACATTACCGTTGTCCCCCAAGTGTCAGCACATCAGTACTAGGAACAGGACACTGAGTGACCCAAGTATCAGTATAGGGTGGGTCATATATGTGCCCGGTTTATTTCCCCTTTTTGGCCATAAGACAGGGTCACTCGGGTTAATCAGCAGTGCTAGTGCCTGTAGCCCTCTGGAGGACAGTGGTTGGCTGATCCATGACTTGACCACTATATTTATGAATGAATCCAGGGTAGTCAGCCACATGTAGCTTGCTGAACTCTCAGACAGGCTCCGTAAGGAGGATCCCACTGACAATTGGGCCTTGCTGTAGCACAGCTTCACTGGTGGGACCCTGTGGGGGCTGTCACCCCTGCTGAACTTACCGGAGACATCCCACAGCCCTTTTATGGATGATATAGAAGGACAGGGTACTACTGCTGAGACCTTTTCTCTCCCTGTTTGGTGGCAATGCATGTTCCTAACCACCAGCAGCTGTTCCCTTGAGTCTTTCCAGTCTGGAGCTGATAGACTAGAAGGTGAGGAAAGCAGTGGGTCCACGTAGATAGAACAGTCACACAAGCCACTGCACACCCTCCACCCCTCTAAGGCAATAGGTAAGTTCTCTGGATGCTTCAAAGTAGAGTCTAGCACAATATCACTTGAGAATGTTGAGCTGCATAGGATCAACGTCATTTTAGCTGCAGGTACTCCTGGCTTTCTTACTCTCTCGCTATTTAGGCCCAGAGCTCCTCAGCTTACCCAGAGACTTTGGCCTATGGTATGGGTCACCCGTTTGTGTGAGCTCATCCCTTTAGAGACACCCAACCTGACCTGGGCAGTATTCTCCAGCTGTGCTTTCACATACCCATTACAGGCTTTACAGCAATAGTCCCACAGCATCACACTCTGACACAAGCCTAGAACCAAAAGACACTCCCAATAGAATTTAGGAGAAGGAAGAGTCCAAAAGCAAAAAGCCTTTCCAATGCTTTATTTGAACCATCAGTCAATTCCATATTTACATGCTTTAGTCAACTGCCATTTGGAGATGAATGTTTTGGGTGGGTATCTCTCCCAGAGTCTGATCTGGTAACTAATTGCATTTGTAGAATGGAGAATACAGATATAAATTTATGAATGACCCTTCATTATGAGAAAGGATTGTGTTTCCATATGATTAATTGCCGCTTTATTGTTTACAAATCATTAGGCATTCAGGGATTCCCAATTAAACAATCAATTCATCTTGGATGACTTTCTTCACCTTGTGAGCGTTAATAAACAGATACTTTATTTTTTTTTTTGCATCACAAGAGGTGTACAGGTCGAGTGAGGTGAAAGTAATTACAGTGCATTAGACCCAACTTGACATAAATATCAACACATTTAATTACTGAGGAGGCAGAAGTGTGCAGGCTGGAGGTGAGAACTGGACAGGAATAATTAACATCATTTTGTAGTGATTGAGGGAACAGCTGGAATACAACACCACTATCTGAGGCATGTTCAAATGGGGTCCTTCTCAACTGTTTTGCACTATTTCTGCTGCTTAAAGAGGACACGTGACCAACAAAAGACTACTTGCATATGCAATTGAGTAATTTGTTTCTGTGGAGCTTGCAACCATATTGGTTTGGCTGTATACAGTATATTTGGCTGTATACAAGGATATATATATATATATATATATATATATATTTATGGTCGGAGCCCTATGTCCGATATGGACATAGATAACACTTTATAGTAAAGATAATACTTACCATCAGCAATAGACCTGAAAGTGTGGACTTACCATATGAAATGGACCTGAAAGTGTGCCTTGGTCTAATGGCCGGTATGCCAAAATAAGGGGGCATACCCTGTTTTAAGAAATGATTATTCTGTAAGAGAAATGAATGAAATGAATAGTTGAGAAATGCTGTGAAATGGGGATGGGAGGGTGGGTATCGCGCACAGGAAACCGACAAGCACCACAGGTGAGCGGGCTGCTTAAATACCCCCCGGGCTCCTCCCATAAATTCAGGCCACCATACTGGCCTTCCTACTTATGGTCGGAGCCCTATGTCCGATATGGACATAGATAACACTTTATAGTAAAGATAATACTTACCATCAGCAATAGACCTGAAAGTGTGGACTTACCATATGAAATGGACCTGAAAGTGTGCCTTGGTCTAATGGCCGGTATGCCAAAATAAGGGGGCAAAAACATTCAGGTAGGGTTATAATTTTTATTGGTTTTCTGTTTTTATTGAGCCAACTTGGAGAATGCCTGTGCCATCTCTGTTTGCGGATTGGGGATATACCGGGCGAAGCAGGCTGATTTCCACCTGCCTAGCCTTTTGATGATGTGGTCTGGAACCCCGTGGCGGGACGCTGCGGAGGCTGCTCCGATGCGAAAGGAGTGTCCGGAATACTGACTAGGGTTAAGGTGAAGATTGCGGAGAAGTATCCTTATGTGTTTCACAAACTGAGAGGCGCTTAAGGGTTTAACTGGGAATGGTAGAAGGGGACTGGTGTCTGGTTGCTCAGGCAGGAGTGACCGGAGTCGGTTGAGTACAGCGACTGGACACCAGCTGTTGTTAGTTTTGTAGAGGTGAATGTTCACTCCTGAGCCCGTTTGCTGGGTTTTAGAGACCTCGAGGTGCAGGATGAAATGGTCTTGGTATCGAAGCAAGTGCCGTCTGCATAGTACTTGGTCTGTGGGTTTGTTAGAGGTGAATTCGCCAGGTCGCAGGAACCCATAGTAAGCTAAATATATGGCTGCTTGTAAGACCGTGCTGGGGAGCAGACCGAATGGCGAAGTAGCCAGAATAGTTGACATGTCCCTAAAGATGGGCCCCGTAATGGGTAAGCGCTTGGTGCTGATGACTGGTTGTCGTTTCTGAATGCCCCTTAGAATGGCTCGTATAGCGTGTGATGAGAACAGTGAAGATTTCGTGGGGTCTTCAAGCGTCAAGAAATGTTGAATGCCGGCTAGGTATAGCCGGATGGTATTGTAGGATAAGGCCAGCTGCGTGGGACAGTGTGCAGTGAAGGCCAGTACCTGTTTGACATCTGTTGGTCCTTTACGGCAGGATGTGAGGAATTTATTGAACGCCTTCCAAGCTGTCTGGTAGGCTTTGAGCGTGTTGTGAGAGAGTGAATGATTGATGAGTTGCGTTGCTCCGTGTAAATGTTGAACTAGTCCAGGGTCAGTTGTGACCAGACAGGGATAGGGGCCGACATTGGTTCGGCATCGGGAACCTGTTCAAAAAAGGAGGTATAATTAAAACGTGACAGTGCGTCAGCTGCTAAGTTGTATCTGCCGGGCATAAATGCACAGTGTATTTTAAACTGATGCTGTAAAGACAGTTGTACCAATCTGCGCAGGAAGGACATGACTGCTAGGGACTTGGACCTGCCTCTGTTGATGATGTCTGCTGTGGCCTGGTTGTCGGTGGTGAAGACTACGGTTTGTCCTGTCCAGTGGTGGCCCCAGAGCTGTGCAGGTGCCACTATGGGATAAAGTTCAAAGAGGGCAGATGTTTGAGTAAAGCCGGGTATCAACAGTATCTGTTGAGGCCAGGGTCCTGAAAACCAATGGTGGCCAAAAATTGCCGCGAAACCTGTGGAGGCTGCAGCGTCTGTCACCACCTGGGGTGAATGGACCGAAACCATAGGTATAAATAGGGATATTATAAAAAAATCAGATGTATATAAAAATCCGCCCACTCATACACCCAAAAACGCTGCGCTGATGGCAAAAACCTAAATCTGAGCTGCTGCTTAAATGATAAGTATACAGTAAAAAATTGATTCACCACAAACTCGCTCCTAGTGAACTCAAAATAGCAGCGCTAAAAGTGATCCCTAATCAAATAATAAGGTGTAGTGAAGAGTGATGAGCTGATGTATCAACCTGTGCAATGATTACATCACGTCCTCATCCTTCATCATTAATGTGCATACAATGACATACTCAAAAAAATCACAAACAAATGGTGCATATACACCAATTAAGTGAATAACGTATCTGTGCACATACAAATATAATGTGAGAATTATAACTGAGAACCAATGTGAATTAACTCGCAAAAAAATTATTATATCTATAAAGTGTGTCCACAAACAATCCGAAAGTAAAATAGTCCAAAACAAAATCCGTGACGTGTTGTAGTGCAAATCTTCTACTTAAATGAATCTTCCACCGCACCTCTGTGACTGTGAATCCACTCCCCTTAGGTGAATGCACTCACCAGCTCCTTTTGCCCACACTCTCGTGTCAGGGCCAACAAGCTTTTATCCCACACTCACAAGGGATAAGATTGATCTTCAGTGGTAAACCTGTACATCTCTACTTCTCCAAAGTGTAATGCCCAAGAGCTCTCTCCACATGAAAAAAGAAAAATAATCCAATGGTGCAATAACGTAATAAAATTTATTAAAAATCAAAAAGCCCCTTCACCATTGCACTCACATCTTTAAAATTCACTGCAGGCTTAACAGTAACACAGCACAGCAAGTTGTCACAGCATAACAAAATAAAGTAAGTAAACCAGTGTGTGGTGGTCACGGCGGACCCAGGTACTGCGCTTCTCAAAATACCCGTCTCACCCGATCCCTGGTGTAGATGTGACCGGCTTCCACCTATCCTCGTATGGCGCTCCCTGTCACAGCATCCTACGTCACTCAAAAACGATTGCCGTGTAGCCACGCCCCGACATGTTTCGTCATAAAGACTTAGTCATGGGATTGACTAAGTCTTTATGACGAAACATGTCGGGGCGTGGCTACACGGCAATCGTTTTTGAGTGACGTAGGATGCTGTGACAGGGAGCGCCATACGAGGATAGGTGGAAGCCGGTCACATCTACACCAGGGATCGGGTGAGACGGGTATTTTGAGAAGCGCAGTACCTGGGTCCGCCGTGACCACCACACACTGGTTTACTTACTTTATTTTGTTATGCTGTGACAACTTGCTGTGCTGTATTACTGTTAAGCCTGCAGTGAATTTTAAAGATGTGAGTGCAATGGTGAAGGGGCTTTTTGATTTTTAATAAATTTTATTACGTTATTGCACCATTGGATTATTTTTCTTTTTTCATGTGGAGAGAGCTCTTGGGCATTACACTTTGGAGAAGTAGAGATGTACAGGTTTACCACTGAAGATCAATCTTATCCCTTGTGAGTGTGGGATAAAAGCTTGTTGGCCCTGACACGAGAGTGTGGGCAAAAGGAGCTGGTGAGTGCATTCACCTAAGGGGAGTGGATTCACAGTCACAGAGGTGCGGTGGAAGATTCATTTAAGTAGAAGATTTGCACTACAACACGTCACGGATTTTGTTTTGGACTATTTTACTTTCGGATTGTTTGTGGACACACTTTATAGATATAATAATTTTTTTGCGAGTTAATTCACATTGGTTCTCAGTTATAATTCTCACATTATATTTGTATGTGCACAGATACGTTATTCACTTAATTGGTGTATATGCACCATTTGTTTGTGATTTTTTTGAGTATGTCATTGTATGCACATTAATGATGAAGGATGAGGACGTGATGTAATCATTGCACAGGTTGATACATCAGCTCATCACTCTTCACTACACCTTATTATTTGATTAGGGATCACTTTTAGCGCTGCTATTTTGAGTTCACTAGGAGCGAGTTTGTGGTGAATCAATTTTTTACTGTATAAATAGGGATATGCCATTCCAGGCGGACAAGAATTCCTCCCACATAGATAGGTCCGCTATAGCTGCGGAGTCTAGATTTACGATCTGATCGGGGTCTTGAGTTTCTGACAGAAATCTAAGCAGGCGTGATACAAAGGTGCGGCCTTGTGGAATAATTCGCATGGCGAAATTAAGCATTCCCAGGAGAGATTGCAACTGCTTTTTGGTACAGCCCTTGGTGTGTGTAAATTCGTGAAGGACTGCCCTAATGCGTGTTAGTTTGTCGAGGGGGAGACTGGCTTGCATAGCGCAGGTATCCAAGCTGACCCCGAGAAAGGTGATGATGTGTGCTGGGCCGTCGACTTTGTGCTCGGCGATGGGAACATTGAGGTTTCCAAATATCACTCTAAGTTTGTCGAGGTCTCCTGGGGGCTTGCTGGGAGGTTCTATTAGTAGGAAGTCATCCAGGTAATGGATGACTTCTTGGCATTGACCCTTGTGTAACAGTATCCAAACAAGGGACTGAGCGAACGTGTCGAAGAGCCACGGACTACTCTTCGAACCGAAGGTGAGTTTTGTGGCAAAATAATATGCCTCTTTCCACTTGATGCCATGCCAGCACCAAAGGGATGGGTGGATGGGCAGGAGCTTGAAGGCATCCGAGATGTCGGCTTTGGAGAGCCAGGCACCTGTACCTGCTTTGATGATTGCTTGTATTGCCATGTCGACGGAGGAATATTTTAGGGAAAACTCTTCGGAGGGGATCAGGGAATTGAGACTGGGTATGTGGGAAGAATGAGGCGCAGACAGGTCGTACACCAAACGCAATTTATTCGTGAACTTGCCCTTGACAAGCCCAATAGGGCTGACTCTCCATGTGCTGAAAGGGGGGCGAGTGAAAGGGCCTATCACGTACTCTCGATCTACCTCTGCTTGTAAGAGCTGATCTATGGCTTGTTCGTCAATGGCTGCTGAACGAAGATTGGCACATTCGTGAGTACTGTGGGGTAGTGAAATGAGGCCGGTGTGAAAGCCTGCTGTGAAGCCTTGGATAAGGTAGGTGGCCAGGGAAGGGGTGGGATGTGAGGTGAGGTACAGTCCTAACCATACGAGGTTGATCCGGCTTAGTCATGCCCTCTTGTGTTGTTTGACTTCACACAAATTCCTTGGGTGTGCTCTTTGGCATAAGGTGCAGATGTGGAGTAGGCGGCACTGGCTGAAGTTGCAGGACCCATAGTTGTAGTTATTACAGATGGCTGCCCCTCCCACGGTTCGGACTGGGCGTCCGAATTTGTCCACCTGAGGCGTTGGTTCAGGGGGCGACTGACCCTGAATTGTACCCGAGGTAGAGGGAAACTCGAAGGGCCATCTGATCGCCGCGTTGGCGCACCAGGTGGCAGTGTGGGTGGAGGACTGACAAATCGCACACAGAGGTGAGCGTAAGCCGGCAAAGTGGCGGCAGAAGAGCTCTGTGTCCATGAGACTCCAATTTGTCGTAGTCTGGAACTGTGTGAGTCTGGCGGCGGCCTTAGCAGAAAAAGAACGGTGGTAATCGTAAAATGCAAAGCCTCCATACTTGTAGCCCAAGTCTACTACCGTATGGAGATACAAGTCCAGCTCTTCCCGTCTGCTGGGGGTGGCTGAGCATAGGACGTCTCTGAGCATGCCAAAGGCCAGGGTAAATTCTGGGACCGATAACTTGCGGTTCAATCTGGGGTCTTTGGCTTTAAGGACCACCGATATGTCACCCCAGGAGTAGGCCTTATTTTCTGCCAGATCGTGCACGGAAATAAGGAGAGAGGCCAGGTTGATGTCCCTGCCGTCCAAAATGTCCTTCCTGATACTGGTTGGGACCAGATGGGAGGGGTAGACAATGGGGCTCCAGCCTGAGGTACCTGCAGGAAGGGGTGTCAAGGTTTGAGTTGCGGTTGGGTCGGGGACAGCCGTGGCCGGTCGAGCCTCCAGGAGTGCCACCCTGGTTTGGACATCTGTAACTGAGGTAGACAAGGATGACACCATCGTGTGTAATTGTGAGATAGCTGATGATATTGACTGGAGGGATGCCTGTTGGGTACTGGGTCCTGCTGCTGGTGGGGGAAAGAGGAGTTTGAAGAGCTCGCCTTTCCTCGCTGTGGCGGGGAAGGGGACACCTCTGCGTCTGAGCTCTGCCGTCAGTTTGGGGATAGTCCATCCCCTGAGGGACTGCACGCTGCCGCTCTCTGAGACCGGAGAAGGTGACAGAGGGCCGTGAAGTCTTCGCTGCCGGCCTGAGACATAGTTGGTCTGGTGAGAATCTCCTGTCTTGAGCTCTTATTCCTGGTTGACTGTAACCTATTGGGGGTGACACGAGTTTCAAGTTTTTCTTTGCTCCCCTGAGTCATACTTACCCGACTTATTCTCCCATTCCCCTTTTTTTTTTTTTTTTTTTAATTATTTACCTGGGGGGATATCGTCCAACCTGGTGCAGGGTGGACCTACTGAACTTTGACTGACCTAGAGGAAAATGAAAGGTGATAATTCGTGAAGGGATTGCTAACTTAACTTGAAGCAACGATTTGTATGGTGCTTGCAATCTTTGTGACAATGAAATGATTCGAAATGTTTGCCTTGATTATGAAATGAGTGAACTCCATGACAGAGGTCCGGCCTGGTCGTGTCGTGACTGATCCGACCGTGAACCGGGCTCTGGAGCATGTACTGAAATGAGGCAACTGAAAAACATTGGTGCACACCGGGACGAATCGGTGCCTGTTTGATGCATCTGGATTCGAATCGGAGCGCAGTATGAAATGAAATGAGAGAAATGTTTACCTTGACCGAGGCTCGAATTGGTTGTGCCGTATTTTGCGACTGGCAACGAACCGAGCTCTGGTATAGGTATGGATACGGCCGAAACAAGTGGGGCATTCCATGACGAATCGGTGCATCTCAGATGCGACTGGTTTCGAAACGGTGATGCGCTGTGGGAGTGAAATGGTAGTAATTGCATGACAGAGATACGGATCAGTCGCCTGATATCTGCGACTAGCTATGATCCGGACTCTGGAGCATGTTTCAGAAATGAGGCCGAGCCCTGGGGCACGCCGTAACGAATCGGTGCATGGAAGATGAGACTGGATTCGAAGCGGAGCGCGATAAGTGCAGGTGTAACATATCGTTTGCCATGACGGAGGCTCGAATCGGTCGTGCTGTTGTAGCGACTGACTACGAATCGGACTCCGGAGCATCTACTGAAATGTGGCCAAACCTGGGGCACGCCGAGACGAATCGGTGCATTTCCATGCGACTGAATTCATGTCGGAACGTGATACGTGGTAATGAAATGAAAACCATGACAGAGGTACGAATGACTGATAATAACGTAACTCTGGAGCATGTACTGAAATGAGGCCGTAACTACTGGGGCACACCGAAGCGAATCGGTGCATCTTTTAGGTGCGACTGGATTCGAATCGGAGCGCGGTAGGTGACTGAAATGAGAAATGATTGAAATGATTTGAAATGTTAGAAATGAGTTTAGAAATGTTTCAGAAATGAGAAATGACTGGTATCGAACTGACTTGATCCGATAGATTTGCGAATTTGCGACTCGCTATGGCTGTCTACAGACGCATATTCAAAAATTTCGACATGCTAGAAATGAAGCGACGTCTGCGTCGCGGTGATTTTCTCGAGTAAGGCGAAATGGTAACATGACGATAGTACGAGTGATATACATTGCGGTTACGTTTGTAAAGCGAGTGAAACGTAAATTTGAAATCACGGTTTAGTGACATGATATGAAAACGTAAAAACAAAGTCCGACGGGACCCTACCTGCGACAGCCAAGCCAGACGCGTGGTACGAACTACGAACGGTAAACACGGACTTCGAAAGTCTTGAGCACGGAAATAACGAATACGGGAACTTGCGAGGCAAGAACTTGCAGACGCTGGTATTCGAATAGTCGGCCTAGTGACGTATATCGCGCACAGGAAACCGACAAGCACCACAGGTGAGCGGGCTGCTTAAATACCCCCCGGGCTCCTCCCATAAATTCAGGCCACCATACTGGCATTCCTACATATCTATATATATATAGATATATATATGGCTTTTTTTCAGCGGGAGCGCTGGGAATGCAGTTTCAGCACCTCCAGCACTGTAATTATGTAAGGGCAAGGTGTCCTGGAGTATGATGGAGGGTCTATTGATGCTGGCTGCGGGAGATCTATTGTTGCTGGTGGGGTCTGTTGTTGCTGGGGTGGATCTACTGCTACTTTGGGGTGTATTGTTGTCGGGGGTTCTATTGTTGCTGGCTGCAGAGGATCCATTTTACTATTTTTTTGTTATCATTAACTAATTCCATACAAATGACTTATTTGCACAGCATCTGTCAGGACCCGAATCTTAACCAGCAACCTCTGCCGTGTCTGGCAGTATCTCTTCTTGCTGAGCCACCTGAGATGCTGGACAGCTTCCTGCCTGATTCCTTAGACATCCTTGCCTTGTGTCTTGTTTCTCTTGAACCCTTTGCTCCTCCCATGAACTATTTAAGCCATGCCTTTGCACTTCCTGTTTGCCAGATCAATGTGCTCTCGCCAGTCAATATCTTACTCTTGTCACTCCTGTTGCCATCCATATCTTTACTACTGACCTTTGGCTTGTTCCTTGACTACACTTCTGCTTGATGCCAACCTGCAACCACTTGTTACCAACCTTTGCCTTGTTTACTGACTATGCTTCCGCTTGATCCCTACCTGCTATATCTGCTACTGGACCCCGGCTTGCTCACCTCCTGTGGGGCGATCCTGAGGACCGCAACTGTATATTAACATTCAGCAAAACCCATCTCCACCGTCAGGAGCTCTGGTGAATACCCATTAGTGCTTAGACTCTGCACCTCAGAGCCCTGCTTGTACACCTTCTTGGGTGACCTGCTTGTACACCTATCTGCTGGTCAGTGGGAGCTTCTCTACTGCTATAGCCACTGGTCTTTGAGCCTGACCTCTGACTGTGACAGCATCTTTGTTTGGTATGGTACACCACAACAAGCATTGACTATGTCACTGGTTGCTAGGACGTGGATCGACCAGTCCGCACAGCATCCTTAGTTGTTAGTACGCAGGTGGCTGGCAGCGTCCTAGCAACCAACAAGAAAGGGGGTGAAAATATGGCCCTGAATGGGATGCTGACTTTTTTAATGGTACTAGTAATGGCACCAGTAAATATATGACTTCCTGCAGTAACTGAAAGTTCACTTCTGCAGGCTACTTAGTTTATCCTATTGGCAAACGGACAGAATTCCCAGCAAACCCTGTGTCGCCATGAACTCAAACCTTATCCCTTCACACAGGTAAAGTTTCAGAAGGAGACGTTACATGGATAGACCTGGAATTTATAAAAAGCATTTTGTATCTAAAGAGTTTAAAATTTTCAGAAACCCACAGGGACTTGTTAAAAGGACGCTTATGTTGGTAATTAGGCTTCACTGTGTGCTGTGAGTTATCTAATGTGGTGTAATAATGGCCTACTTTTCATTGTCCTGCTGCAGTGACTCAAAGTTCTGATACATTGGGCAGGTTATACTTTTTTTGTGTGTGTCATACAAACACCCATTACACAATACTATCAATAGTAACCGATTTTATAATGGTCTTTCCATTCAAGAGATATGCCTTTTACACAATAGACACACATTTCAACGCTATTAGGCACATTATATAAACGCTGTGAATAAAGACATGTATTGAGTACCCGATGATTACTGACAGAAAGAAAGTTTGCTGAGATAAGTTTCATAACCATTCTTATCTAATTTAGTTTCAGAACAAACAGACAGAGATGAGCTTTATTTATAAGCCATGACCCTGTTTGCCTTTTCTTTGGACCCATTGACTGCAAAGATATCTGTTTAGCGTTACACTATGGAGTCTATGGAGTCTATAAATAAAGAATTCACTGTGCAAATGCCTTAGTATTCACAGTCATCACAATATGTATTTCCTATGATTGTCGGCTCCATCTGTTGTCCATAATGTGGTATTTTCCTTATTGAGGTGTTTCAAGAAAATACTGCATTATTGCCATTGGGTGGAGCTAATGAACATAGGAAATAAACCTATTAGACACAATACTGGAATTATTTGGGACCATTGTGTAAATGCTGAGACATTCACAACATTTTTTTTTTATATAACTAGACTCCATACTGATTTGTAAATGATTTAATTACAAGTCACTATTGCAATTAAAATATCCAGCAATCACACTGCTTTGATTAAAAATATAATCAAAAATGATATACAGTAATAGCCTGGATCGCGAGTAACGCGGTTAAACGAGCGTTTGGCAATACGAGCTACTTTTAAAAAATCCTGACTCGGTGCAAGATTAAAGCCTCTGCGGTGTGCAGTACCGCATTTAGCCAGAGGTGGGGGGGCGCCGGTGACACACGGAGCCATTAGGATGCACTCAGAAATACTCAGAAACACTCGGAAATACGAGTTCCCGAGTTCCCTGTTTCCGAACCTATTCGAGGGTTTCCAAGTCCATCCGAGCGGCTCTGAGCGGTCTCCGAGTATTTCCGAGTCTCTCCGACGCCCTCCCTGGCCAAATGCGGCACTGCATACAATAGAAGTCAATGTGGAACAAATTATCTTTGTTTCCATTGACTTCTATGGTGAAACTCGCTTTGATATGCGAGTGCTTTGGATTACAAGCAATCGTAAAAACTGAAATAACACTCCTAATGCCACATCCGTATAAACATGATTGGAAGAGAGAAGGGGTAAAGGGCCACAGGGCCATAATTCGGACTTTACAGGCAAAATGGACAATGATATAGTACAAAAATATATTTTATTAACAATAAGTCATATCAAACAGGTCAAGTAAAAAATAATTAAAAACATACGATAGGCATATGATAGTAATGAGTATCTAGTGTAAACAAGAGAGTTGACACCAAATAAACGACAGTGAGCCCATGTGCGTCAACGCGTTTCTCTGTTTTGCTTCGTCAGGACACACTTGGGGGTAGTTGAAAGGAACAGGTCTCACTTGTCAACATAGAATTATCTCCACATGGAGAGCTCCCAGATGATCACCCAGGAATCACTGTGTAAAGCAGGAGGCAGTTTCTTACTAATACCAGCGACTGTGTATAGGGCTGATAGCGTAAGGATATATAGATATGAGTATAAACTCATATGGTTCCCCGAGAGAGGAAGGAGATACACCGTGAGTATCCAAATAATTAAAGGAGGAGAGACATAGAGAGGCGAAGGGTAGAACAAACACCCTTCCACCTATTTTCAGTCCACAGTAACAGGGGCTTCAGCAATAATCCATATGGACAGATATGTATTCCTTCCGAACTGGATATATCAAACTCTCCTATACTTGCCTACAGTCAGTATAACTATATAGGCTCCATAGGTATATTTAAACAGGCCACAGTAGCACAAGGTTCGGTGTCTCCCCCAGGAACAAACAAACCACCTGATAACAAGCATTCTCCTGGAACGCATTATACTCATAATCCAAGGTTCCACTGTATTAAAAAGGATCATTTGTATGGTCTACATTACATGCAGATATTTTCAAGTTATCGCTATTCTCAACCTAGGACAAGAGATTGCTATATGCTTATATGAATATCAAGGATTTTGCATATAGGTTTCTGAGAATAAATGTGGACACAGCTTGTAACCTGAGTTGATTTATATTGAGATTTTTAATCATATGCAGTGAATGTGTAATTTACTTGACTATATGGGGTATATGTTAGTGCTATCTATGGTAGTCAGGATTTTAAATTCATATTACCTAGTCTAAGGCAATTTTGAAATTCTTACTGCCTAGCCTAAGGCAATTTTCCTTTCTGAAAATAATGGATTCCTTTTGAATATAAAAGTAAAAATTCTGGGTGAACCCTCTGCACACTGCTATATATCCATTCTAGCAAACTTTGCAAAACAAAGATTTTTAGTTCACATACATACATTGCTATCCATGTTTAAGCTGGCCAACTGCGTCAAAGTAATCACTCTCTGGCCAGTCCCTACTCTAATCTGCAAAATGCAAATATTGCAGTAGAAATAGTGCCAATATGTTGCAGATAGACACAGTTTGTAGGGGAGATACAAGGTTCACGTCTGGCCTTTGAACTGCTATGCGATAAAAGTAAGATGTACTGTACCTGTGCTCAAATCCAAATAGTTTCTACATGTATATAATCCATCAGGTGCTAAAGGTGTGTGACCGCATGTTAACACTAAAAATTCTGGATGAACCCTCTGCACACTGCTATATACCCTGTTTAGCAAGGTTTGCAAAAAAACAGGCATTTTTAGTTCACATGCATTGCAATATACACTATATTGTCAAAAGTATTGGGACGCCTGCCTTTACACACACATGAACTTTAATGGCACCCCAGTCTTAGTCCGTAGGGTTCAATATGGAGTCGGCCCACCCTTTGCAGCTATAACAGCTTCAACTCTTCTGGAAGGCTGTCCACAAGGTTTAGGAGTGTGTCTATGGGAAAGTTTGACCAAGTTTACATCAGGCTAGCTCCCATCTGTCATGTTTAGCATAGCTCCCAACTGTTCCCCTGGCTTCTGAAGTGGGGGTGGAGATGCGGTGGTCCCTCTGGCCAGTTCTGGCTGCCCTTGGCACCTAACAGCATAGCTCCCAACTGTCCCTGATTTCAAGGGACTGTCCCTGATTTGAAGCAATGTCCCTCTTTCTTCCTCATTTGTCCCCAAGTTTGGTCTGATTTATATAGTTGTATATAAAATGCCCTTTTTATCTATCAAAAAGTGTTTTCAAGCGCTAAACCTTTCATCTGATTTCTAAATTGCTGCATATGTAAACTCCAAAAAGCCAATATAAAGAAATAGCAATGGTAAAAAAAATAAGCACTTGTGGGTTTAACCAATCTTGTTTTTTTGTACAATTCTCCTTTAAGGGGGCGTGGCAGAGGGGTGTGTCCTATGCCTGTATACTTTTGCTGATAGGTATCCCTCATTCCCATCTCAAAAAGTTGGGAGGTGTGGTTTAGGTCTGCAAAAACAAAAAAGGCCACATTTACTTGCCTATGTGTTTAGTCTCCTTGCTAATTTAAACGCGTTGGAGTGTTTGTATCTAACTGATCATTTTGATGGACTGATCGATTAATGGATATGAGGCACTGAATACAGTGAGACATCCCCTTTCTTCTTTTAGAGTTGCTGTAGATAGTCCTGGAAGCCTACATCTATAAAGATCCTGCTCCTGTCATCAGTAAGAGCAGGAGGATCAGAGCCTTGAGGGGAACACTCATGTTTTGTCTACACCTACCCATAGGGCTGCATGGAGCTTCCACTCAGTTCCACCTGAAGGCAGACCTGGTTAGAAAGCCCATGTGAAAGGGGCCCCATAGTAACGGCTAACTGCGAGTGTTCCCGCAGTGCATGATATACTGTTTATTCTTTGCTGCATTGCGGTGCACCCCAATGCAGTAAGGCAATGCAAATACATTGTAGCTCACTACATTCCAAAGTAACACACCATAATGTATAGCAGTGCATTATGGCAAAAATGTTTTGACCTGTTCCATTTTTGTGATGTTTTGGTGTTTCAGAAGCCTAACATTTTGAATGGGCTGCCTCAGAGCAATGCATGTTAATGCGTGACATATTACATATTGCATGTTAACACATTAACTCACTGCACAAGTGTAAATTAGACCCCCAAAGTCTCTTCCCAAATACAAAAGGCCAGATGCTCGGAATATTTTGAAAGTGGTTGTGCACCCCAAAATGATAAAGCACATTCTGCAGTAGTGTGTACTTGCCTCAACCCAAAGCACCAAGTGTGATTTGTGTCTGTTCTCTTACTTCTATGCAATCCCCAGAGACAGCTCCATCCTCTTCCAGCACATTTTCCTATAAGACTGTGTAGAGAGGGGTGTGTTCATTCTCTCCCCTTAGGTCTCAGATTACACTCAGCTCCCTGCTCTATGCTATGCACTGTGTGACATTAGATCCCCACCCCCTGCCTGCCTAGGGCTCATAAATGCTGTGCAAAATGTGTGCTTTAGGAGACTGTAGAGAAGAAAGAGCTGCAGATAAACAGGTACAACCTATGCAGGGGGGGATTGTTTTATCTCTGTGTATCACCTGAAGCTAGTCACCCAGGCAAACTTAATGCAGATAATGGCCTGGTTGGGATTGCTAAGCCACTATGCTAACATAATACTGGAGGAACGTCAATGTGTAAATCCAACACCATTCTGAAACCAGGCCTTATTGCTCTTCAGCACTGAAAGGCTTTAAAAGGCATGACCCCAAAAAGCTGGGGCAGTTCTCCGGTCACTAACCTGGATTGGGCAGTGGTGTAGTGGTTAGCACTTTCACCTAGCAGCAAGAAGGGTCGCTGGTTTGAATCCCAACCACCACACCATCTGCCTGGAGTTTGCATGTTCTTCCTGTGCCTGCGTGGGTTTCCTCCCACTCTCCAAAAGACATGCTGGTAGGTTAATTGGATCCTGTCTAAATTGGCCCTAGTATATGAATGTGAATTAGAGACCTTAGGGTATAAGCTCTTGAGGGTAGGGACTGATGTGAATGTACAATGTATATGTAAAGCGCTGTGTAAATTGACTGCACTATATAAGTACCTGAAATAAATATGCAGCAGGTTTTATTGTATCATTGTTGCAGGACAGAGTCACCGACCTGAATCTATGATTCAAAGTACAAACACCAGACACAGCCAGGAAATTAGCATTTTTATAAGCAGACACATAATGGCAATCTCCGAGTTTAGAAAACGACTCTATTCTCATCACACTCATGTACTGTATTTGCAGATATTTACTGAATCTTTGGATCTGTGCTGAATTTTGAGCTTGGAGCTGTCTATGGTGCTGAAAACATAATTAGCAGCTGCTTTAAAATAGAACATTGACGTGATTGAATTTACTAACGTGTTATAAACTGTAAATTATTGGTACAGGTGGATTCACACATCGATATAAAATACCCTGGGAGAGTCTGGTGAGGAAAGTCCAACTCCACCCTCCTATGGATGGCACTGACCAATCAGAATCCCTCTGGTCCATCCTGGCAGCACTGGACAAAGAGGAGATAAAGCAGTGGGGATTTCAAATCCCGGACGAGTGGAGTGGATTACGGGAGCCCTGACAGCTCAGAATTGTAGGCGGTAAGTAGAGCAGGGACCAGGGGGTGGGGAGCAGGTCAGGGGTTAGGTCACCTTTACAGACCAGGCAACTAAAAAATGATCCTTTGCAGTGGAGCTGTGTCCGAATGCAAATGTTATTTGCTTGTTTAAGTCTAGGGGGAACAATTAAAGAAGATTACTAACTACTCCTCCCCACAGCTAGTCTGGTCCCCACCGCATCTTCTCCCCCACGCTCCAGTGGTCTAGGATCATGACGGTATCAAGACCAATGTAGGGTCCATAGCCGTGCAGTGTGGGATAAGTCTTCAAAGTTCAACTTTAGGCTCAGTTTTCCTTTTAACGAATTGTGGATACTGGGCATGTTACACCTGCCCCAAAAAAGTATTTAATTGCTGCAGTTTTACTGCTACAGAGAGGCACCTGTGCACTGGACCACGGGAAGGGAGCGCGCCTGCGTACCGCTGGAGGCTCGATTCCACTGTGATCACACTTGATGTCCGCCGACACCCACCGATGATCGAGCAGAGAGGCAGAATGGCAGTCTGTCTATGTAAACAAGACAGATCGCCGTTCTGACAGGAGGGAAGGCATGGATCCTGTGTCTCTGCAAAGCAAGGACTAGGATCAATGTCTTCCCCTAGTAAAAGCACCTCCCACAGTTTAGTGAAACACTCACTAGGCACACAGTTAATCCTTTGATCACCCCGTGTTAATCCCTATGCAGCTAGTGCTAGTACAGTGACAGTGCATATTTTTAGCACTGGTCACTGTATTAGTGTCACCGGTCCACAAAAAGTGTCAACAGTGTCAGTTGGTATCAGAATGTCCACCGCAATATCACAGCACCGCTATAAGTCGCTGAATGCCGCCATTACTAGTAAAATAAATAAAAATAAATACATATAATATCCCATAGTTTGTAGATGCTATAACTTTTGCGCAATAAACGCTTATTAGGATTTTTTAGGATATGTAGCAGAATACATATTGCCTACATTTATGAAGAAATTTGATTTTTTTTCAATTTTTTTTTATTGGATATGTTTTATAGCAGAAAGTAAAAAGTAAAAAAATATTGTTGTTTTTTTCAAAATTGTCGGTCATTTTTTTTTATAGCGCAAAAAATAAGTAAATGCAGAGGTGATCAAATACCACCAAAAGAAAGCTCTATTTGTGGGGAAAAAAAGTGCATTTCATTTGGGTACAGTGTCGCACGTCCGCGCAATTGTCAGTTAAAGTAATGCAGTGCGGTATATGGCCTGGTCATGAAGGGGGTAAAACCTTCCGGAGGTCAAGTGTTTAACCGTTGTAGTGCTTGTACTTGTAATAAACACAATTCTACAGACTCCTTGCCTCTATCCTCCTCACATTTGCTGGTAATTCCCAACTGCCAAAATGTAAATGTGACTATAACAGCTGTACAAATTGTTTCTTTCAATAAACAGACTGTCTGACAGTGTTTAAGCATTGTTCTGACAAACGATAAAGAGATACGAAGTAACATGGTTTTATTCATTTGCAGATCAAAAAGGATAAGCTTCAATCTGCAAACAATGTTAAAAGAGGGGGGTTGGTTGGGACTTTATATGAAGCACGGCTTATGCCCTGTACACACGGTCGGACATTGATCGGACATTCCGACAACAAAATCCTAGGATTTTTCAGACGGATGTTGGCTCAAACTTGTCTTGCATACACACGGTCACACAAAGTTGTCAGAAAATCCGATCGTTCTGAACGCGGTGACGTAAAACACGTATGTCGGGACTCTAAACGGGGCAGTAGCCAATAGCTTTCATCTCTTTATTTATTCTGAGCATGCGTGGCACTTTGTGCGTCTGATTTGTGTACACACGATCGGAAATTCCGACAACGGATTTTGTTGTCGGAAAATTTTATAGCAAGCTCTCAAACTTTGTGTGTCAGAAAATCCGATGGAAAATGTGTGATGGAGCCTACACACGGTCGGAATTTCCGACAACAAGGTCCTATCACACATTTTCCGTCGGAAAATCCAACTGTGTGTACGGGGCATAAGAAGATGAGGTATGCAATCACATGTTTGTTGATTCCAAACAGGTAAACATGAACTGGTAAGAAATATAACATGATAATCAATAGTAGCACCTTAGCAGTTTAATGTACAAATTGACAACATATTTCACAGTATAATGGTAATACATAGATATATATAGTAAATTGTTCCAATTCATAATGAACATCAATATGTTAATGGTAATAATAATCGTATCATATAGTTAAATCTCAAAATCACATGGATTGCAAAGATGTAGCATAAGGCTGGGGCTCTACGCGTTTCGTGGAGATGTCCATTTATCAGGAGCAAGTACGAAATGGATAAAACTATAATAAGACAAATGAGGCAAAGTGAGAAGAGGAGGGATATGTTGTTTCCCAAGCACTCTTACCTACATATGAGTTAGGTATACAGAAAATGGTGTTAGCCGCTGAAGGCACCATGGGAAATTACATCCCCTGGGAGCTGAGGCTGCATATCCATGGCCACACTGAGGCACAAATAAGCAATGCAAGTGGTGGTGTAGTCCCCAAATGGCAATTAATATTGGTACAGACTCCAATGGATTTCTGTGAAAGAAAACAATGTGTGAGTGCAATGCATGAATCTATCTATTGGTGATAGAGGGGGTGGCAGGAGAGAAGGGCACCACCCCCGCCTTCATGACTGATGTTTTTATGGCTTAATAAACGTATTTTTTGATTTTATGGAGAAGCCCCACTGAGTGTTTTCTTCTCACTATGGATTTTTATAATGGATCTTTGATTGTTTTTCACTGATAAAGGGTCCCGAGTGCTGTTAATCCTGTGTATTTATTTGTCCAGCCTCTACTCCAAGTGTTTCCTTCAGCAGCTGGGACGATTCAATGTTCTTTTTTCCCAAAATATATGTGGCATTATTGACTTAGCATTTGGAATGGTTTGGGTTTCTGCTATAATTTGGATCCAGTAGTCACCCTAGCCTGGACAACATGCACTGGATAGGCTGTGACAGCCCAGTGTGGACGATGGGCAGTCTTGTGAGGTGTGCCTCATACAGGACACATATGACGATTGTTTCTGGGCTGGTCGCTCACAGTGTTCCCACTAGGCAGACAGCGCCCCAGCTTTGGCTGAGATTCATTCTGTCACAGGGAGGGTGCCCCTGTCCTCTTCAGGATGAGGTAAGTGTTTGCCCCCCTCTCCCCCTCTGTCCTCTTGGGTGAATTGATGTGTAGTTGAGAGCTCTCCTTTTCGCCCCAAGGATCCAAACTGAGTCATGGGGTGTAGATGTGGCGAAAAAGTGCTGTGTGTGCTTGTGCAGTGGCTCATTCTGATGGTGGCCTTTCCTGTACCCCCAGATAGGCAGGCAGTCCCCTGACCTTGGTCAGAGGAGCACTGTTGCATGTGTACCACCTCCACCTTCTCTGATTGGTGAGAATCTTGAGGCTGCAGGGACCATGTGGGGCATGTATCTGATCCTGTGTCCTCAGGATGTGTTTTGTCTCCTGCTGTTGAGGGCTGGGGATGCCCAAGGCTCCCCTTTCCTTGCTGGGGGCTTCCATGCAGTCAGGCTGACGGACAGTTTAGGCCACGGCTTTGTGGCCTACTGGAAGTGGCTGCAGCACCCACCATCTTGCTTTGGAGCAGTCACCCATTGTCATTTCCGCTGGTGAGCCCAGCACCCTGCTCCCTGATGGGTGGTGCTATGGGGTGGACTCTGGGGTGGGCTGTTGCAGCCACCATTTTGGCTTAGGGTTTTTGCCCTTTCTCCCGTGCTTCCTCTGCCACCCTCTGTACCCTGGTGCAGTAAGTGAGCTCTGTAGCATGAGGGGACAGTCTGTTCGAACATGCAAGGATCCGAGGCTGTGGCACTGTGGATAGTTGTTGGCTCAATATAGGCCGGTTTTGGGGTCCGGAGTCTGGCCAGGTCTGCAGCTGCTGTCAATGCCCTAGGTTAATTTATGCCCTAGGTTGATCTAGGCAATCATGATACCCAGGAGGTGTCCCCTTCCTTCACGGATCCTGCGGTCGTGACAGCAGTATTGGTCACTAGACTAGAGTGCAATTCGTTTTGTTTTGAATTTGTTTTTTCGACAAAATTTGACTAAGTCCTTAATTCTGAAATATTCAAATTAACGAAAACCCGTTTAACAAATTTTTCGGAAAACTAAAATTCAGAAATTCTGAAATTCGATAATTCGAAAATTCGGAAATTAGAAATTAGAAATGTGAAAATCTGAAGATTCGAAAATCCGAAAATAAGAACGAAAATTCGAAAATGTGAAAACCCAAAAAATTGAAAATCTTAAATAATAACTAACTAACTATTATTGGAATTTCCTTTGAAATGTAACTGTTATTGAACGTAACGAATACGAATTTATCCGAAGTTATGAATTATCCAAAATAATGAATGCCACATCTAAATGAATGGAACGTGACAAATTCATAATAATAAATAATAATAATAATAAAAGCTTTTTATTATTAATATTTAATTTGTTACGTTCCATTAGTTTAGATGCAGTATTTGTTATTTCGGATAATTCATAACTTCGGATAAATTCGTATTCGTTACGTTCACTAACAGCCACATTTTAAAGGAAATTACCAATACCTATAATTTAATAGTTAGTTATTATTAGTTAGTTATTAAGAATTTTCGTTCTCATTTTCAAATGTTTGAATTTCTGAATTTTGAAATTTCCGATTTTAGAATTTCCGAATTTTTGGATTTTCAAATTTCAAATTTCCAAATTTTTGTATTTTCGAATTTTGATCATAACGAATGACTTGAAAAACAAAAACAAAAAAAACAATTACCCTCCCCAGGGGAGCGGCTCTTGGTGCTACCCTAGAGGACATCATCTTATGGGAGGGATGAGTTCCTTTCTCCTGCAATATAGGAAAGGGAAGTATTGCGCCACAAGCATTTTTTTCATTCCCCAGGCTCCTCAGTCAAGCATGCCAAGCCTTTCCATGCTTCCGCGGGCGGCACAGAGCGTTTCTGGACCAGGAGAGGTTTTGCCGACCCTCAAGGCCCTGAATTGCTTGGGATGGTTTAGAAGTTCAAGGTGGAATCTATCCATTCAGTTGTGGATATTCATAGATATCAAGGATGCATATACTGTATACGTGTGTGTATATTAGAGCTGCACAATTAATCGTTATCGCGATCTTGACTGAAGTTACATAGTTACATAGTAGGTGAGGTTGAAAAAAGACACAAGTCCATCAAGTCCAACCTATGTGTGTGATTATGTGTCAGTATTACATTATATATCCCTGTATGTTGTGGTCATTCAGGTGCTTATCTAATAGTTTCTTGAAACTATCAATGCTCCCCACTGAGACCACCGCCTGTGGAAGGGAATTTCACATCCTTGCCGCTCTTACAGTAAAGAACCCTCTACATAGTTTAAGGTTAAATCTCTTTTCTTCTAATTTTAATGAGTTGCCACAAGTCTTGTTAAACTCTCTTCTGTGGAAAAGTTTTATTTCTCTTGTAGGGTCACCAGTACGGTATTTGTATATTGAAATCATATCCCCTCTCAAGCGTCCCTTCTCCAGAGAGAATAAGTTCAGTGCTTGCAACCTTTCCTCATAACTAATATCCTCCAGATCCTTTATTAGCTTTGTTGCCCTTCTTTGTACTCGCTCCATTTCCAGTACATCCTTCCTGAGGACTGGTGCCCAGAACTGGACAGCATATTCCAGGTGCGGCCGGACCAGAGTCTTGTGGAGTGGGAGAATTATCTTTTTATTTCTGGAGTTGATCCCCTTTTTAATGCATGCCAATGTTCTGTTTGCTTTGTTAGCAGCAGCTTGGCATTGCATGCCATTGCTGAGCCTATCATCCTAGATTCCCCCAGAGGTTCTCCCCCCAGTGTATAGATTGCATGCCACCCAAATGCATTATTTTACATTGAACCTCATTTGCCATGTAGTTGCCCACCCCATTAATTTGTTCAGATCTTTTTGCAAGGTTTCCACATCCTGCGGAGAAGTTATTGCCCTGCTTAGCTTAATATCATCTGCAAATACAGAGATTGAACTGTTTACCCCATCCTCCAGGTCGTTTATGAACAAATTATGAACAAGTGTTTCACAATTCTTTCACAATGTAAAGAATTCTTTCTGCTCTTCTGAAGCCACAGCCCTCAAAAGAAAAGATGAGAAAAACTGGGCAGTCTGCCAAGAAACAAAACATTCTTCATCAGTTGAACTTAAGTATAAACATTGTAACAGTTTGTCAATGGAATAGACTTCCTGTGTAAGTGAAAAAAATTAAAAAAGTTTAACCACTTAAACACTAAACCTTTTTCCGACATTTGTTGGTTTCAAGTTAAAATCATTTTTTTTTTGCTATAAAATTATTTAGAACCCCAAACATATATATTTTTTTAGTAGACACCCTAGAGAATAAAATGGTGGTTGTTGCTGTATTTTATGTCACACTGTATTTGCGAAGCGGTCTTTCAAATGCAATTTTTTTGGAAAAAATGACTTTAATGAATTAAAAAAAAAAAAATCTAACCAGTAAAGTTAGCCCATTTTTTATTTGGTATAATGTGAAAGATTTTACGTCACGAGAATCGTGAGAGAATGGTGATCTTTTTATTCTAAGCAAAAAAATCGTAAATTCTCATTTTGGCCAGAATCGTGCAGCTCTAGTGTATATATATATATCCCTTTCATGACTAAGCCTATTTTTGAAATTTGGTGTTTACAAGTTAAAATCCATATTTTTTGCTAGAAAATTACTTAGAGCCCCCAAACATTATATATATTTTTTTAGCAGAGAATCTAGAGAATAAAATGGCGATTGTTGCAATATTTTTTATCACACGGTATTTGTGCAGCTGTGTTTTAAATGCAAATTTTTGGAAAAGGGACACTTTCATGAATTTTAAAAAATCCAAACAGTAAAGTTACCCCAATTTTTTTGTATAATGTGAAAGATGATGTTACGCCGAGTAAATAGATACCAAACATGTCACCCTTTATAATTGCACGCACTCGTGGAATGGCGACAAACTACGGTACCTATGAATTTCCATAGGCGACGCTTTAAAAATTTTTTACGGTTACCAGATTAGAGTTACAGAGGAGGTCTAGGGCTAGAATTATTGCTCTCGCTCTGACGATCGCGGCGATACCTCACATGTGTGATTTGAACACCGTTTACATATGCGGGCGCGACTTCCGTATGCGTTTTCTTCGCTGCGCGAGCTTGCGGGGACAGGGGCACTTTAAAAAACTTTTTTTATTTTTTTTTATTTTATTTTTTTACTTTATAAATTGTGTTTTAAAAACTTTTTTTTTTTTACTTTTATTGCTGTCACAAGGAATGTAAACATCCCTTGTGACAGTAATAGGTGGTGACAGGTACTCTTTATGGAGGGATGGGGGGTCTAAAAGACCCCCCATCCCTCCTTTACACTTCAGAGTATTCAGATCGCCGAAAACGGCGATTCTGAATACTGTGTACTTTTTTAAATTCGGCGCCATTGGCAGCCGAGTAAACGGGAAGTGACAACAAGAAGGCTGGAACGAAGCCGCTCACAGCTTCGTTCCAGCCCGCCCCCAGCTGCCGAAAGTACCCGATTGGACACCGGGCCTCCCGATCGCACGGGAGGCCCGGTAACAGCGGCGGGAGGGGGGGATGTCCCCTCCCGCTCCTCCGGTATAACAACCGAGTGGCTTTTAGCCGCATCGGTTGTTATACACGGGTAGCCGATCGCCCGCTGTAAACAACGGTACCGGGATGATGCCTGCAGCTGCGGGCATCATCCCGGTATAACCCCGGAAAGCCGAGTACGCATATGTGCGTACGGTCGGCGGGAAGGGGATATATATATATATATATATATATATATATATATATATATATGTTTCCATCTGTGCCCAACACAAGTACTTTTGCACTTTGCGGTCAGGGATACTCTATATCAGCTTTGTGGCACTTTCCCTTGGTCTTGCCTTCACTCCCTGGGTGTTTACTAAGGCGCTGGCTCCAGTCCTAGCATTGCTGTGACAAAAGGGAATTGCCATGATGGGTGGTCTGGATGACCTTCCCCTGTAAATGGAGACATGTTCTATGATGATGAATGATGTGGTGATCACTATGCGCACTCTGCAGGAGTTTGGATAGGTGTTGAACCTTAACAAGTCTGCTCTGACCCTGGCCAGGCATCTTAAATATCTGTGTCTGATTATTGATTTGGCCTGGCCAGGATGTTCCTCCCTCTGGACATGCTTCGGAATCTCCGTACTGCAGTTTGGTTTTTGCTGTTCTGCAGGTGGTTTTCCCTGCATTTTTTTACATGCAGGCTCTAGGCCTCATAGCGTGTTTACTTCTGGTGGCTCCGGTTTCTGTCTCTTCAGACTGGGAAGTAATTTTCTCCTCTCCATAGGATGATGGTTGTTGTCAATATATTTATAGAAGTGATTGATGATTATTAGGAATCTCCTAACTCTGCTACAGTGGTCTGTCTGGATGGGGAGGGTTCTGGGTCAGAGGTCAGCCCAGGTCCATTGGAGGCCGGTGGAGTGTCAGCTGCCTATCAATGTCCTGGAGCTATGGGCAATCAGACTTTGATTTATTGGATGGAGCATCTTCGAGGACGCCCTGGTCAGGATCTAATCGGACAATGCCACAGTGATTGCCAATGTCAATCACCAGGGCAAGACAAGGAGCTCAGCAGAGGCACTGGAGGCCTCACACATTCTTCGGTGGGTGGAACATCACATGCTGGCTCTCTCCGCCAGTTACATTCTGGGCATGGAAAACTGTCAGGCAGAGTACCTCTGTTGTCAGATGCTGGATCAAGGGATCCCCTGGCAGATGTGACAGATGATTTGGTGGGAGTCCTTACCATTTTATTTACATCTTTCCCCCTCTCAAGCTTCTCCCTCCTCTGCTGTGCAGGCTAAAGGCTGAAGGAATCCCGGTCATTCTGGAAGCACCGGCTTGGCCTTAGTGACTCTGGTACACCCACGTAGTGCGCCTGGTCGCAGACATCCTCTGGCAACTTCCTCTGTGTGAAGATCTTCTATCCCAAGGACTGACCACCCTGCTTTGCTGTCGCTGGCTTTGCCAGTTTTAGCTATTGACAGCCAGGTTCTGAGAGACAGGGGGTTGTCAGGCTTTGTGATTCCCACCATGTTGAAGGCACAGATTTACCACCGTACTTGCAAGGCCTACATTTCATGTTGTGAGGCTGCGGGTTTTCATCCGCTTACTTTCTTGGTGTCTCAGGTTTTGGCTTTTCTGCAATGGGGCGTTGATCAAAAGCTTGCTTTGAGTACCATTAAGGGCCAGTTTCTGTCCTTGTGATTTTTTTTATTGGTCTCTGGCTATGCACCCTTGTCCTGTAAGTCCCCCTTACACTGTGATAAGGTGGTTCACCATCTGCATCCCTCTTTCTTGCCAAAGGTGATGTAGAATTTACATCTCAATGAGAGCATGATCCTTCCTTCCCTGTGTCCGTGCCCTTCACATCCTACAGGTGATTGTACTGCACTCTTTGGATGTGGTTTGAGCAGTTTGAGTGTATCTGTTTGCTGCAGCCTCTTTCCGGAGGTTGGATTCTCTTTGTGATTGTGGACAGTCCACAAAAAGGCCTGGCAGCTTCCTCTGCCACGAATTCTCAGAGGATCGGGATGACTGTTGTCCAGGCTTATGCCATCATGTGTTGGGCTCCTCCCTACTCCATTACAGCACTCTGTCAGGGTGATTAGTGCCTTTTTGAGCCTAGTGTGCTACTCCTGAAAGTGATGATATAAACCCTATGGTCAAGACTATGGAAGAGCTGTGTCTGTCAATGGACTCAGAAAAAGACATTTTAGTATAAGTCACAAAAAAATCCTGTTTTTTTTTTTTTTTTATGTATTAATTTAAAGCCTTATTAAACCTTATGCACTGTACACACGACCGGTTTTCCCGTCGGAATAAACTCTGAAGTTTTTTCCGCTGGAATTCCGCTCAAGCTGTCTTGCATACACACGGTCACACCAAAATCCGACCGCCCAGAACGCGGAGATGTACAACACGTACGACGGGACTAGAAAACGGAATTCAATAGCCGGTAGCCAATAGCTTCTGTCTCGTACTTGCTTCAGAGCATGCGTCGTTTTTGGTACGTCGGAACAGCATACAGACGAGCGGTTTTCCCGATAGTAATTGGTTCCGTCGGAAAAATTTAGAACATGTTCTCTTTCTAGGTCGATCAGAATTTTCGCCGTAGAAAGTTCGATAGGGCATACACACGATCGGAATATACGATGAAAAGCTCTCGTCTGACTTTTTCTGTCGGACATTTCGCTCCTGTGTACATGGCATTAGTTTACCATAACACTGGACAACAAAAATTTTTGCTTCCTGGTTATAGATTTTGGGCTGTAAATAACGTGATTCAACCTAGCACATACTACTTTATAGAAACATGTAACTGTTGCTGAAGCACATCCAGTACACCAAGTACAACTGGAATATCTGTTGAGATCTAAAAGTTGTGCTTCTGCTGCAACTCGGATATACCAAGTACTGTTGTTACATATGGAAAAGGGACAGCTGTGCAGGAGAGTCACATTACATTTAAAAAAATGGCCACTTCAAAAGAATTTGTCTTCAGGACAGGAAAACGTGACAGATGAACCACTTGTTTACCCAACAGAGATATATTTACCTTCAATCTCGAGCTGATGAAACATTTTGTAAAATCAATAAACGAGGATGGTGAAGGTTTATGTTATTTGATTTTCAATGAATAACTGATGCCAAAATTCAAGGCCAATTCAAGGATTTCCTTGAGAACATTCTTGCCAACTACAAAGCACCAAACTACATTCAGCTGGTTGACAAATTTCTTACAATATATAAGACAATGAAGAGCAACATGTCATTGAGGATTCAGTTTCTGCATTTACACCCGAAAATCTAGGTGCAGCCAGTGACAAACATGATGAAAGGTTTGACCAGGACATTGCCACAATGAAGAAACAGTATCATGGCAACTGGAATCCATCAGTGCTTGTTGACTATTGTTGGACACTGCAGCAGCATGCACCAGACACTGAGTGCAAATGAAAATCTGCAGCAAAACACTTTTAGCTCTGTTGAACTTATGCAGCATGTCGGAAACATTATGTGATTAAATAATTATAGTCATTAAAAGTTAATTTCATATTTCTGAAGATTCCTACATGATACAGCTGTTCTAAAATTATATTTGTGTTCAGCTTGAAGGAGTCTGTCACAGTCACCAAAACATTTTCAGGAAGCCAAAATTTTGAAAAAAATTATTATCAGCTATAATTATCTCCTTCTTACTTGTACAGCTATCTTCTACTAGGCCATCCCTGAAAACTTATCTCTTCAAGGAAGCCTATCCTACCTTTAGGTGGGGCGTAAGGTACCCTATTTGGGAGAAATCACTCACCCACAGTATGTAGTATACTGAGATCTCAAGCGGGCTTCATAGTACAATAGATTAGCACGTTTTTAGCACTTAATACAACACTTCAGTGAAAAATCAGCCTAATGTCTGACAGACGTTCATAGCCAGTAGCCAATAGTTGCCCTAGCGTTGTTTTTTGTCCGTCGGACTAGCATACAGATGAGCGGATTTTTCGATAGGAACTGGGTCCGGCGGAGTTCCGACGTAAAGATTTGAAACATGATCCAAATCTAAAGTCTGCCAGATTTTCGACCGAAAAAGTCCGCTGCAGGTCAGATGAAGCCCGCACACGGTCGAATTGTCCGCCGGACCAGTCCAGTTGAAAAGTCCGCTCGTGTGTACGCGGCATAAGCATTTGGCAAGATGTGTTACCAGTGAATGGCTTCAGTTATCGAGGGTATTGCTCCTTGATGGAATATCCTTGGAATGATTTCAGGAAACTGTGCTGACTCCATGCTCGCATACCGATAACCAGGATGGATGTCGTGTTGAGGGAGCCTTCCCTGAGCTTGTCCTGCTTGCCTGGAACCTCTCTCTATGCTAAGTACTGTCCCTCATAAGAGGGTTGCTGTCCCTGTCCAAACACTTGCCCAAAGTACGTCAAAGAGACGTGGGTTCCCTTATTTAAAGGTTCCCTCACTTAAAATGGCTGCTAAGTCTCCTGAGAGTTGTGTGTCCAGTCAGACAACTTACATTCCCGAAGCACTGAATATAATCCCTAATGCCGCGTACACACAATTGGACTTTACGGCATACTTGGTCCGGCATACCAAGTTTCGTCGGACAATGCGATCGTGTGTGGGCTCCAGCGGACTTTGTTTTCTCAAAAGTTTGAGGGACTAATGCCGCGTACACACGAGCGGACTTTACGGCGGACTTTGCCCGGCGGACTGGATTTCGTCGGACAATTCGATGTGTGTGGGCTCCAGCGGACTTTGTTTTCTCAAAAGTTGGACGGACTTAGATTTTAAACTTGTTTAAAATTTATCCGACGGACTCTTCTTTCTAGCGGACAAACCGATCGTCTGTGTGCTAGTCCGACGAACTCAAACTGACGCATGCTCTGAAGCAATTACAAGACGGAAGCGCTCGGTCTGGTAAAACTAGCCTTCGTCTTGAAGCTAGCACATTCCTCTTCTGTCGTCTTTTAATACAGCCTTTTTTTAGGATTGATAATGCGAGAGGAATGAAGTTGTTTTTCTGCTTTATATTCACACAGAGTTCTCACAAACTTCTTTCTTCATGATTTATCCTCCTGCCATGACTAATATAATATTTTGTAACAGCCAGATCTCCATAACTTTGAAATTTTAAAATAGATATTTTATTTTTTTTTTTTTATTTCCGCACTTTAGCTATTTTACAATGTGTGTTAAATGCTAACCACATTTTTGGTGTGTATTTTCAAGTTACCACAATTAACATTCATATTTTGTGTTGTTTTAAAGAACCTTAATGAGGTTGTTGTCCCTTGTTCATTAGACATAGGGGGGTGTATTTAACAAAGGCAAAATCATTTTTCACTCCAATTGGTAATTATACATATAATTCCACATAAAGAGCATTTTGAAGTGTGTTCGCTGTGGATCCGAGGGGCACATGCAAGGAAGCCCAAACCAAAACAATTAATTTTTATTTGACATGATTTTCGGAAAAAATCAGCAGAGCTTCCCCCGAGCTTGTTTTTGACAAAAGGCTTAAATCATTTAAGAATATCAAGTGAAACGTTCACTTGAGAAATTGCACACCAAGTGCACTTGTTGGAAGTGCAGTCGCTGAAAAACTGAGGGGAAGAGCTTAAATTCGGGGAAGCTCTGCTGATTTATTCCTAAAATCATGTAAAATCAAAATAAATTCTTTTTATTTGACAAAAACACACATAGGGTTTGATTTCCTAAAGGTAAAAAGCCTGTGCATTTTGGAAATTGCATTTGCCCTCTGCAAGAGCAGTTGCTCCAAAGCTTTATTAAATGTGAAGCAGCTCTGCTGACTTCCATCATCCAATCATGTGCAAGCAAAAATCTTTTTTTTTTTCTTTTACTTGCACAGGATTGGGTACTCTTTGCAAAGTCAAGCTTTTAAATAATTTCTGATGCTCTGGAGCAATTGCACTTGCAGAGGGCAACTGCCCTCTGCAAAGTGCACAGACTATTTGCTTTTCTCAAATCAACCCCATAGTCTTTTTGACCTGTACCTGCCTACTCCCAAACAAAATGGCGTTTTTTAATCAAAAGACATAGGCAAGAATGTAAGGTAAACCAAAAAGTATTTATTTTATAAACAAAAAAATTAGGAAGGCAACACTGGACACACTTTTAGAATCTGGGAAGCCTTTCGTCCCCCAGGACACACATCAAGTTTGAGGACAAGAAAATAGGTATCTTGCGACTATAGGGAGCACAGGGAGCACAGTCAGACCAGACAGAAACCAGGCAATCACTTTCGACTCTTCCGTGGAGCCTTCCCTCCACGCTTCTCTGCAGCCTTCCCTCCACGCTTCTCTGCAGCCTTCCTCGGAGGTTGTGCCTCTGGTGGTGTACTTGGGGCAGGAGGAGGAGGAGGAGGAGGAGTAGGAGTGGCTTCATCTGCCAGATATGTGTTAGCAGTAAGCTCCCCTCTCAAGCCCTTCTGGTATGCCTGGAAAAATAGACCCTCACAGAGGAGGCGTTGGCCCTTTTCCAACTCCTGTAATCTGCAGGCTATATAGGTGCCATACGCCTCCTCTACATTGGGAGGTTTACTCAGGATCCGGCTTGCTTCCCGTATGAGCTCTAGGGATTCCTGCTCTGTTGCAGTCATCCTCCTGGGCCTTTTGTGTAGAATGCGGAGGGGAGGTACCTGGCACTCCGTGCGGCTTCTACTTGGCCCAGCCACAGCCTCCTCCTCTCTCCCACTGGGCAAGGCCTCCTCCTCTCTCCCACTGGGCAAGGCCTCCTCCTCTCTCCCACTGGGCAAGGCCTCCTCCTGGCTGAGGTCATCCTGTGTAAAAAAAAAGGGACATAGTTGTAATTTTCTGTTATGCAATCACACACAATTTTCAGCTCCTAACTTTCAAATATAATTACACAAAATAGTAAAGGCTATCTATTTGACCACACCATTATTTCAGATGATCAACAAGATCTGAAGTTACGTATATATTTGGCCACTACTGTCTAGTGATATGTCTACATATTACTCTTTGTGCAGAAGTGATTTTTGATGAAGCACTTTCAAAATGAACACCTTAACATCATTAATAACATTTACACAATCCCAAAATCTTCAAAAAAAGTATACCTGGCTGAAGCTGGCCGCATCCACTTCATCTATGGTGAAAAGGCCCAGTTCATCCTGGGACTCCTCAGCTGGGGTGGAGGTGGATGGAAGGCTGGAGGGAAGAGTGGATGGAAGGCTGGAGGGAAGGCTGGAGGGAAGGGTGGGGGGAAGGGTGGAAAGGGATTGCCTGGCTTTGGTCTGCTCATCCAGGAATCGCAATTTGTGGTAATACCACAACTTGGGTACATAAACTTGGTCAGCTGCTGCCCCGGATCTCAGCGACTCCTGGATTTTCCTGTGTTCCCGCTTATACATATTACGCAAGATACCTATTTTCCTGTCCACAAACTTGAGGTCTGCCTGGGGGAGTCGAGTCTTCACAAACTCTAAAAGTGTGCCCAGTGTTGCCTTCCTAACATCACGATTATAATATTGGGGGTGTTTGACCTCCCAGAGGTTTTTCTTCTGCTCATAGAGATCAATGAAATGGATCAAAAACTCTTCCTCTTTAAAGGGATTCATTATTTCTGCAAGACAAGACACAAGATCAAAACTTAAATGTCAGTCCCAAATCTCAGGATTAGTTTGTGTTGTAATCTAGGGGACACACACAAACACACACACACACACACACACACACACACTTACCTTCGTTTGTGACGCTCGCTACTTCCGCACGGACATACGTAGGCCATCGTACTAGCTTTATATACACTGCGCATGTGTCATGCTCCGCCTGCGTCGCCCGCCCCTGACGTTCGTGAGTACGATTTGGCCCCGCCCCTTCACTCTTCGTTGCGCAGTGGGAGTAGATAGCAAAAGATGGCGGAGCGATTAAGTGGAAGTAGCGCGGAGGAAAGCCCGGAGCCCCAAACATCCACATCCCGGAGGAGATATAAGGCCACCAACATGGCTTTTGAAGAGATGGTGGAGATGGTGTCCATATTAAGAAGGGAGGACTACGATGGCAAAAAAGGACCGTACACACGACCCAATCTGAGAAAGGACAAAATAATGTCCTCAGTTGTCACCGCTCTGGAAGATAAATTTGGTACAAAACGTTCGAAAGAACAATTGCGGAAGCGGTGGTCTGACATCAAAAGTCGGGAGCCAGAACAATATTGGCGAATAAAGAAGCTGCTGAAAAAAAGTAAGTACTTGTGTTTTACTATTGAGATACAGAACTTGCATGCTGATCCTTATTTTTGGCGGTTTTTCTGCATCGTTCGTAAATACCGTTCTTTGGAATAGATCGGATACTTTATAAAGTGACGTTATTTTTTTCGCCAAATACGATGGGACAGGGTTGGACATACATTTATGGCTTGATAATTTGGCGAATTCCCACAATGAGTTGATGTGGTGTAGATGTGTTTGAAAATATAATGCTTCATCAAAAATGATTCAGTGTAATGTAGGGACAGGACACAGCAGCTGTTTCCACATCTGGACTCACGAGCACTATAGTTAGTGGGAATGATTTAGCAGTCCCACTATTGTTCTTCGATTTTATTTTTTGAAATATTGAATTGGAATATTATTCCGTACGTTTTTTGGCTCTGCGTAACTTCTGCATACTTTCAGCTATTAAAACCATTCAACTATTAAAATGTTCGTCTCTTTTAGCTGATGTGTGGTCATTTTCAAATTTTTTACTACCATTTATACTTTATTAAATAATCTTTTTTTTTTCACTTTTTTAAACATTGAATTCAATGGGAGCATGCTTGAAATCCTCAAATTCCTCTTCCGCTCCCAAAAGTTTCAGCTCCTTCATACTTTCACCTAGAGACACCAAACAAACTTTACAATGTTCACTAAATATTCAGCTATCTGGCTATATCTTTTCAGTTTGATCTTTTTATAATTTTTGGAGAAAAAGCTTTTTGTTTAGAGGTCATTTCGTGTAATTTTAGACATTAATCAGAGTGTACTGTGTTTGTTTTGTTGCCATGGTTACCAAAGCTTCTGTTATACACAGGGGGGGAGGTGGCCGGAGCATCTCAGCTCTGATTACAGAGCCCGGGGGGAGGGGACAGACACACCATGTACTGATTTATAATATAGGAATATGATGGGGCAGTTTTGATGGCGGCCATTTTAGCCATTTAGCTATTCAGCATTCCCCCGCATTTTGCTAAGGAAATGCATTTTCTAGTGTACTATGTGACCATAACTAAATTTTTGAGGGGTAATACACATAGGAGATCATTGAGGTGTCAGCATCTGTGAAACTTGCCCAAAAATATGCATTCTTTCTAATTGTTGTTCAGAGGTAATGTTCATCCTGTCTTCAACATTTATTATGATGCAAAATTGGCAAAAAAATCATAAACAACATTTTACTTTCTTTATTAAAACATAAAAGATCAGTGTGTTTTAACTTTACCTTTTTTTCTAATCTCATAGGGGAGAAAAGACTCAGACAACAGTCCAAGGATCTCAGGACCCCCCCAAGTCACCAGCCTGAGGCCCAAGATACCCCAAGCCCCAGCCCAAGACCACGCCCACCCGACGACCTTGAGGAAGGAGAGGTGGAGGAAGTGTGCGAGGTTTCAAGCCCACCAAGTGAGTGACTGACACCCCAGCTTGAGTTACTGTATTTTGGCATGCATATTGTAAACCTTGTTTTTATTCACTCGTTTTAGGTGAGTTTCTGGTTGTGGAAGGCCAAGCGGCAGAGCACTTCACCACAGACAGTGCGCAAAGATTAATTGGCCAGATTATGCTGTGGAATGGCCACATAGATCAAATGCGTGAACAAATTCACAGCATGAAACTTCGCCTGGACTCCATGCAACAGGAAATGAAGAACATGATTGATGTTTTGGGCCGAATATAATCACGTTTGGCCTAAAAACATCAATCATGTTCTTCATTTCCTTGGGAAGTTATTTAGTTAAAAAAAACATTTTTTAAAGTTTTGGGGTATACCCAAATTTTCATTGTGTGATGCACACGGTGTGTCATCATGTGCTATCTTCCATCATGGGTTAGCAATGTACTTGTTTTGTGTTTGCAAACCCTTCATCCTGAAAATTCTTTGGTGGTGAGAGGAACCAAAAATGGGATTGCACACACAAAACACGTACATTGCTCTCCCATGATAGGAGATAGCACATGTTGACTTGACCCTTTAGTAAAGCTCAATTTTGAGCATCTTATAAATGAGCAATTTCTGCAAGGGTGACATTACATGCACCGTTCTCAAAATATTGAACTTTGTAAGTTTTAATGTATTGTAAGTTTTGTTTATAAAAACACTGTTGTGTATGTAAATGTTTGGAGATAAAGGTCTATATATTTTATAAAAAATGGCTTGAATAATTTAGTAAAAGATAATTTTTTTACACAACGTAAAATATTTTTTTACAAAATAAAAAGAACCAAAAATTTACAAAAATATGATACAAAATGCACCTTTCAATGTGCACCAAGTAAAATTTTTTTCCCTATACAATGTGTGTGGCTGTTTCTTGAAGTCAACATTTGGGGTTTGTTTTTGTGGGCCTGATTAACTAAAGCTAAATGCACTTGACACTACTACAAGTGCACTAGGAGACAGACATAACTTAAAGGTAAACAACAATAAAAACAAGATATTTAGATAAACAAATTTTCTTTTTTATTTTTTAAAAAAAATTATAGCTGTTGCTGAATAGCAATGGCCCCCCGACCATTAAAATAATTGACATAACGGTCACGCACTTGACGTGCGGTTCGGGGGGCCAAGCGAATACGGCCAATTTCTAGGCCTGTCAAAGTGCTAGCCTCTTCCAGTCTGGCCTCAGGCCCAACAGAGGATAGATATGTAGCTGAATGTCTCCTTAAAAAGTTATGCAAGATGCAGCAAGCAAGGATGACGTGGTTGATTTTATAGTCCGCCAAATTAATAGCCGTAAGAAAGATACGGAACCGGCTGGCCAGAATACCAAAGGCATTCTCCACAACCCTTCTTGCTCTGGCCAGCCGATAATTAAATACCCTCCTCTCAGGGGTGAGTGTCCTTTGGGGGAACGGCCTCATCAAGTTCTCACAGAGAGCAAATGCTTCATCAGCAATAAAAACTGAGGGGAGTCCATCCACATTCTCGTCATCAGGTGGCAATTCCAGGCCACCGGTCTGGAGACGATGGCACAGCTCGGTCTGTGCAAAGACTCCTCCATCAGACATCCGGCCGTTCTTCCCCACATCCACAAACATAAACTCCAAATGTGCCGAGACCACCTCCATCAAAACTACACTATAGAACCCCTTGTAGTTAAAGAAATATGACCCCGAATGCGGTGGTGGCACAATCCGGACGTGCTTCCCGTCAATCGCCGCTACACAGTTGGGAAAGTCCCAACGGTCAGCGAACTGGGAGGCCACAGTCTGCCATTCCTGTGGACTTGAAGGAAACTGTGGAGTGTAAAAAAAATAAGATAAGGACTTTAATAAAAAAATTGTATATCAGATTACACCAAAACATTACTAAACAACAGCAGTCAAATATTATGAATATGTGTGTTTGTAATTGAAATGTTGAAAAACATAAGGCACACTTATAAGATTACTCACCCCCTATGATGGCCCATTGATACATTTGAATGTGGGGGGAGGGGTTCTAATTAGGTTAACAAACACACCTGACTGGCTCAAACATTTGTGGGGTGGGGGAGGGGTTCTAATTAGGTTAACAAACACACCTGACTGGCTGAAACATTTGTGGGGTGGGGGAGGGGTTCTAATTAGGTTAACAAACACACCTGACTGGCTCAAACATTTGTGGGGTGGGGGAGGGGTTCTAATTAGGTTAACAAACACACCTGACTGGCTCAAACATTTGTGGGGTGGGGGAGGGGTTCTAATTAGGTTAACAAACACACCTGACTGGCTGAAACATTTGTGGGGTGGGGGAGGGGTTCTAATTAGGTTAACAAACACACCTGACTGGCTGAAACATTTGTGGGGTGGGGGAGGGGTTCTAATTAGGTTAACAAACACACCTGACTGGCTCAAACATTTGTGGGGTGGGGGAGGGGTTCTAATTAGGTTAACAAACACACCTGACTGGCTCAAACATTTGTGGGGTGGGGGAGGGGTTCTAATTAGGTTAACAAACACACCTGACTGGCTCAAACATTTGTGGGGTGGGGGAGGGGTTCTAATTAGGTTAACAAACACACCTGACTGGCTGAAACATTTGTGGGGTGGGGGAGGGGTTCTAATTAGGTTAACAAACACACCTGACTGGCTCAAACATTTGTGGGGTGGGGGAGGGACAAACAAGACAATGGAGCAGACAATATACATTGTTCAATGGACTATAGGCTAGAGATAAAAATGGACCCAGCATTGCATGGTGGGGAGGTTAATGAAAGAAATTATGCATGTAGGGCAATAAATGATTAAAATAGGCATGCACAAAGATAAAGGGGACATTCACAGCAGATTGAAAGCATGGCAATTAGGTAAAGAGGACAGTTCTACAATACATCAAAAAACAGTTAATACATATCATGTAATGTTAAAGGATAAAACTTACCTTCATATATTCCTTCTGCAGGACCTGAATAATAGCAGAACAGGTCTCTGGGATTATGATCCCCAGAGCCTGGGGGGAGATGCCTGTCGAGAACTTTAAGTCCTGAAGACTTCTCCCTGTCGCCAAGTAACGTAACGTGGCAACTAGCCTCTGCTCCGCACTAATGGCTTGCCTCATGCAGGTATCCTGCCTGCTGATATAGGGGGTCAGCATAGCCAAAAGATGCTCAAAGATGGGGTCCGTCATCCTGAGAAAATTCCTGAAATCATCAGGATTATTCTCACGGAGCTCACGGAGCAAAGGCATATGAGAGAACTGGTCACGCTGGCGCAACCAATTCTTGGTCCATGAACTCCTCCTCACCCTGTTCATGGACTGGACTCGGGTCAAAGTATTAACCCCAACACCAAGTCCCCACACAGCACGAACTCGAGAACGAGAACGTCCACTCGACATGGCTTCAAAACGGTCGGCTGCTCAAACTAACAAACTTATAACAAACGCACTGAAGAACAGCAAGGCCTATGAAGAACGACCTGAAAATCAGGAACGAGCGGAGCAGAACGGCCTGCAAGGCAGGTTACGAACTGACCAACACGCACTGAAAAGCAGATACAAACCTCACAAGCACAAACTGAACCGCAGAAAACGAACGAAATAAGCTGAAGTGTGAAAAGCGCGAATCGTCTCTAACCAAACTTCTACTAACACGAGATAAACACGAGATTAGCAGAAGGAGCCCAAAGGGTGCAGGAGTGGGGCTTGGACTTCCTTTTTCTAGTCCCGTCGTACGTGCTATACGTCACCGCGTTCAAAACCAGCGGACTTTTGCAGTGACCGTGTGTGGCCAAGTCCGTCCGTTTTTAAGTCCGGCGCAAGGAGCAAACAAAGTCCGACGAAAAGTCCGCCGGGCAAAGTCCGCCGTAAAGTCCGCTCGTGTGTACGCGGCATTAGATTTGAAACATGTTTCAAATCTGTCCGACGGACTCGAGTCCGGTCGAAAAGTCCGCTCGTCTGTATGTCATTCCGACGGACAAAAACCGACGCTAGGGCAGCTATTGGCTACTGGCTATGAACTTCCTTGTTTTAGTCCGGTCGTACGTCATCACGTGCGAATCCGTTGGACTTTGGTTGATTGTGTGTAGGCAAGTCCGTTCATCCGGAAAGTCAGTCGTAAAGTACGTCGAAAAGTACACCGGACAAAGTCTGCCGTAAAGTCCGCTTGTGTGTATGCGGCATAAGGCAGCTCATAGATTAATCATTTTTATTTGTTCAACCGAGTTGAATGAAAAAAAAAAATACTTGATTTCCCGATTCACACATTCGATGTGCATGGGGTATCCTCCTCACTGAGATATTGCACAACCCCAATTCCAAAAAAAGCTGGTACTCTGTTTAACCTCTTCAGCTCTGGAAGGTTTACCCCCCCCCCCCTCCATAACCAGGCCATTTTTTGCAATACGGCACTGTGTTACTTTAACTGACAAGTGCGCGGTCGTGTGACGCAGTACACAAATAAAATTGATGTTATTTTTTTTCCAGAAATAGAGCTTTCTTTTGATGGTATTTGATTACCTCTGAGGTTTTCCTTTTTTTACGCTATAAGTAAAAAACATCTGATACATTTGAAAAAAACAATATTTTTTTACTTTCTGCTTTAAAACACATCCAGTAAAAAAATGTAAAAAATCTAATTTCTTCTTCAATTTAGGCCAATATGTAGTCTGCTACATATTTTTGGTAAAAAAAATCCCAATCAGTGTATATTGATTGGTTTGCGCAAAAGATATAGCATCTACAAACTATGGGCTATTTTTATAGAATTTTTATTTATTTTATTTTTTACTAGTAGTGGTGGGGATCAGCGACTAGGATTAGGACATTGCGGCGGACAAATCAGACACTAAGGGGGTTATTTAAGAAAGGCAAAGCCACTTTGCACTGTAAGTACACTTGAAAGTGCACTAAAAGTGCACTTGGAAGTGCAGTTGCTCTAAATCTAAGGGGTAGATCTGAAATGAGGGGAAGCTCTGTTGATTTATTCATCCAATCATGTGCAAGCTAAAATGTTGTTTTTTATTTTCCTTGCATGTCCCCCTCGGATCTACAGCGACTTTACTTCCAAGTGCACTTGCAGTGCAAAGTGGATTTTCCTTTAGTAAATGACTCCCTAAGTGACACTTTTGACCAATTTTGGGGACCAGTGACACTATACAGTAATCAGTGCTAAAAAATATGCACTGTAACTGTACTAATGACACTGGCAGGAAAGGGGTTAATATCAGGGGCAATCAAAGGGTTAAATGTGTTGCCTGGGAGTGTTTTCTAACTGTGGGGGAGGTGCTTCTACTGTAAGAAGACAGAGATCCGTGTTCCTGCTTAGCAAAAACACAAGATCTCTGCCTTGTTTACATAGGAAGCCATTTTGTCTGCCTTGGGAACAATCGGCGGGACCCAGCGGACATGATTGGCTGCTGCTGTGTCCAATCACAGCAGGAACTGGTCTCCGGCGGCACGCGTGCACCCCAGACCTAGGAAACAAAATCACGTACAGGTACATGATTTCGCACTGAAGGGCCTCCCTGCCGCAGTATATATGCGTGGGGTGGACCGGAGGCGGTTAAAATCTACATAAAAACAAAATGCAATGATTTGCAAATCACATAAACTCATATTCTATTCACAATAGAAAATGGAAAACATATCAAATGTTTAAACTTTTTAACCTTTTTTTCTAAAATTTACCATATTTAGAAAAAAATAAAAAGTTTTTTTAAAATTGATGGCAGCAACCTGTCTCAAAAAAGTTGGGACAGGGCCATATTTAGTATGGTGTAGCATCTTCTCTTCTTTTAACAACACTCTGGAAATGTCTAAGAACTGAGGAACATGGTTGCTGGAGTTTTCCGGGAGGAATGTTGTCCCATTCTTGCCTGATATAGCAGTGGCCATCAACCCTGTCCTCAGGGCCCACTAACAGGCCAGGTTTTATGTATTACCTTGGAGAGATGCAGACTAGAATACTGCAATCACTGAGCAGTAAATGATATCACCTGTGATTTATTTCAGTTATGTTGCAAACCTGGCCTGTTAATGGGCCCCGAGGACAGGGTTAATGACCACTGTGATATAGGATTCTGCTCAACAGTCCTGGGTTTTCCTTAACATATTTTTCATTTCAAGAAGCACTAAATATTTTCAATTGGTGAAAGGTTTTGGACTGCAGGTAGGCCAGGGACGCACCCGGACTCGTTTACTATGAAGCCATGCTGTTGTCATAGATGCAGTATGTGGTTTGGCACTGTCTTGCTGAAATATGCAAGGCCTTCCCTGAAATAGTTACATAGTAGTTAAGGTAGAATAAAGACAACTGCCCATGCAGTTCAACCTGTGTAGGTGTGTGTGTAGAAAAATAATTTCCCATATCCCCACATATTGTTTTCATCTAAAAAATAGAAGTTGTTTGGATGGGAGCATATGCTGCTTTAATACCTGGATATACAGTATCTTTCAGCATTGATGATGCCTTTCCAGATGCCAGTTCCAAATGCATTAATGCACCCCCATACCATCATGATGAAGGCCTTTGAACTGAGCACTGATAACAAACTGGATGGTCCCTCTCTTCTTTAGTCCGGAGGATGCGGCACCTATGGTTGCTAAAAAGAATGTCAAATTTTGATTTGTCTGTCTGACAACAGAACAATTTTCCACTTTGAAACAGACCATTTTAAATAAGCTTTGGCCTAGAGAAGAAGGTGGCACTTCTGGATCATCATGTTCAGATAACGGCCCTGATCAAGCGGGGAAAATCCAACAGGGCGGTTGTACAGAAGTTGATCAGTAGACTGACTTTGGTAAACCCTCCCTGCCCATATATAGATCGAAATTCGCCTGGTCCCTACAGAACCGACTGGATTTTAATCCATGTATGACCAGCTTAAAGAATATGTAAACCCAACACTTCATGTTCCTGCTGTACCATGTACTTGTTTGAAAAAGTATCCCGTTCTCTTTGTATTGTTTCCTTTGTGTGAAATCCCTGGTGTTCCTGCCAGTGCTTTCCTATTAAAAACTGACCATACTAAGCATGACACCTGTTGTCGGCTGTCCCTCCTCTACACTGAAACCGGTGCTGGGATCCCGTCATGTGACCAGCGGCTTCAGAATAGGTAAATATAGGCATCCTTTCTTTCACAGGGTTAGTCTAGGAACGAGAGTGGGTGTAGGTTTAGGCTTAGTTAAAATTTTAATGGAATGTCAGCAAGGATGAATGATTGCATTCTGATATTTCCATTCTATTACAGTACAATCTTTTATATTAACAGCGGAGGATTGAACCATTCATGTCCCTAAAACACGGCCTTTTGTGTTTGTGCTCAACAGCAGAACATGAGGAAAAAGGCAGCCAATCCCAACACTAATGCATTGCCATTATTCCAAATTACACAGCCTGCTTTATTTTCCCTCCTCATTATCAATGAATTACATTTTTGTTTTTCAATTTACACGCCGTGGTTGAGTCACCATCGCTTGGGCAACGCGATGCTATTCGCATAGAGAAATATGTTGGTTCTTTTAATTTATTACCTATAAATAGATTTAAATTTGGGGTTTGCAATAAGTGGATAAGGCAAAATAAGTTAGCATTTTGCAGTCAGCTGTGAACAGTAAGGATGCAGGAGAGTAATGATAAACTAAATTTTGGTATTTAACCACTTAAACCCCGGACCATTTGGCTGACCAAAGACAAGAGCACTTTTTGCGATTCGGCACTTCGTCGCTTTAACTGACAATTGCGCGGTCGTGCGACGTGGCTCCCAAACAAAGTTGACGTCCTTTTTTCCCCACAAATAGAGCTTTCTTTTGGTGGTATTTGATCACCTCTGCGGTTCTTATTTTTTGCGCTATAAACAAAAAAAAAGCATAAATTTTTTTTAAAAAAAAGCATTATTTTTTTACTTTTTGCTCTAATAAATATCCCCCAAAAATATAAAAAACGCATTTTTTTCCCTCAGTTTAGGCCGATATGTATTCTTCTACATATTTTTGAAAAAAAAATTTGCAATAAGCGTTTATTGATTGGTTTGCGCAAAAGTTATAGCGTCTACAAAATAGGGGATAGTTTTATGGCATTTTTATTAAGAATTTTTTTTTTTACTAGTAATGGCGGCGATCAGCGTTTTTTTTTTTTTCGTGACTGCGACGTTATGGTGGACAGATCGGACACTTTTGGCGCTATTTTGGGACCATTCACATTTATACAGCGATCAGTGCGATTAAAAATGCATTGATTACTGTGTAAATGTGACTGGCAGTGAAGGGGTTAACCAGGAGGGGGCGCTGCAGGGGTTAAGTGTGTCCTAGGAAGTGATTCTGTAGGGGGGATGGGCTACGTGTGACACGACACTGATCACCGCTCCCGATCTCAGGGAGCTGTAAGTGTCAGTTTCATTAGGCAGAACGGAGAAATGCTTGTTTACATCAGCATTTCCCTGTTCTTCCTCTCCGTGAGACGATCGCGGGTATCCCCGTGGACATCGAGTCCGTGGGACCCGCGATCACACTCACGCAGCTCACGGCAGGGTCGCGCACGTGCCGCCTGCAGCATGCACACGACCACACGGCGGCAAATTTAAAGGGACATTTGCCTGTCCGTGCCATTCTGCCGATTTAAATGTTGGTGCGGCGGTCGGCAATCGGTTAAAAAACATTTCTATTCAGTTATGTATTCTTAACTCAAAAATGCCCCTTCTATTGCTGTCAGCCTCATCCAAATCTCCAAATTCCATTTTTTTTGCTGCTGTGATCTGACTTCCTGTTAGAGGGTGGCCACTCTCTCTTACTCACTTGCGAGATGGATTATGGGATTTGTAGTGTGCATAGAGCAGTGTACATGACCGCATCTAAAGGAGCGCTCAAGTCAAACTGGAACTTTTGAGTTTATATAATAAAAGAACAAATTTCAGGGAGTGGAAACTGCATTTATTTTTCAACATACTCCCCTAATGCCTGGAAAGTTTCATCACAGAAATATTTTTCAGTATGCTTTAACCATCCTAGGACAGCCTGCTTCACTTTGTCATCGGTGCTATAATGCTGCCCTTCGAGAAACTCTTTTATGGGTCCAAACAGGTGGAAACCATAGGCATGCGCAGTGGGTGTGCCTGGCCACATACTAATCCAGTGGCGGCCGGTGCTAAACTTTTTGGGGGGGCAGCAAACAAACCCCCCCAGGTCCGCCTGCAATTAACCTCTCCACGGTGAAGGTCCCCCGCACTCAGCCCCTCCGCGGTGAAGGTCCCCTGCTCTCAGCCCCTCCACGGTGACAGTCCCCCTCTCTCTGCCCCTCAATGGTGATGTCCCCCACACTCAGCCCCTCCACAGTGATGTCCTCCGCACTCAGCCCCTCCATGGTGACAGTCCCCTCCGCACTCAGCCCCTTCATGATGACAGTCCCCTCAGCACTCACCCCCTCCACGGTGACATGTCCCCTCCGCACTCAGCCCCTCCATGGTGACAGTCCCCTCCACACTCAGACCCTCCACAGTGATGTCCCCCCGCACTCAGCCCCTCCATGGTAATGGTCCCCTCCGCACTCAGCCTCTCCACGGTGACATGTCCCCTCTGCACTCAACTCCTCCATGGTGACAGTCCCCCCCACACTCAGACCCTCCACAGTGATGTCCCCCCGCACTCAGCCCCTCCATGGTAATGGTCCCCTCCGCACTCAGCCTCTCCACGGTGACATGTCCCCTCCACACTCAGCCCCTCCATGGTGACAGTCCCCTCCACACTCAGACCCTCCACAGTGATGTCCCCCCGCACTCAGCCCCTCCATGGTAATGGTCCCCTCCGCACTCAGCCTCTCCACGGTGACATGTCCCCTCTGCACTCAACTCCTCCATGGTGACAGTCCCCCCCACACTCAGACCCTCCACAGTGATGTCCCCCCGCACTCAGCCCCTCCATGGTAATAGTCCCCTCCGCACTCAGCCTCTCCACGGTGACATGTCCCCTCCGCACTCAGCCCCTCCATGGTGACAGTCCCCTCCACACTCAGACCCTCCACAGTGATGTCCCCCCGCACTCAGCCCCTCCATGGTAATGGTCCCCTCCGCACTCAGCCTCTCCACGGTGACATGTCCTCTCTGCACTCAACTCCTCCATGGTGACAGTCCCCCCCACACTCAGACCCTCCACAGTGATGTCCCCCCGCACTCAGCCCCTCCATGGTAATGGTCCCCTCCGCTCTCAGCCTCTCCACGGTGACATGTCCCCTTTGCACTCAACTCCTCCATGGTGACAGTCCCCCCCACACTCAGACCCTCCACAGTGATGTCCCCCCGCACTCAGCCCCTCCATGGTAATGGTCCCCTCCACACTCAGCCTCTCCACGGTGACATGTCCCCTCCGCACTCAGCCCCTCCATGGTGACAGTCCCCTCCACACTCAGACCCTCCACAGTGATGTCCCCCCGCACTCAGCCCCTCCATGGTAATGGTCCCCTCCGCACTCAGCCTCTCCACGGTGACATGTCCCCTCTGCACTCAACTCCTCCATGGTGACAGTCCCCCCCACACTCAGACCCTCCACAGTGATGTCCCCCCGCACTCAGCCCCTCCATGGTAATGGTCCCCTCCGCACTCAGCCTCTCCACGGTGACATGTCCCCTCCACACTCAGCCCCTCCATGGTGACAGTCCCCTCCACACTCAGACCCTCCACAGTGATGTCCCCCCGCACTCAGCCCCTCCATGGTAATGGTCCCCTCCGCACTCAGCCTCTCCACGGTGACATGTCCCCTCTGCACTCAACTCCTCCATGGTGACAGTCCCCCCCACACTCAGACCCTCCACAGTGATGTCCCCCCGCACTCAGCCCCTCCATGGTAATAGTCCCCTCCGCACTCAGCCTCTCCACGGTGACATGTCCCCTCCGCACTCAGCCCCTCCATGGTGACAGTCCCCTCCACACTCAGACCCTCCACAGTGATGTCCCCCCGCACTCAGCCCCTCCATGGTAATGGTCCCCTCCGCACTCAGCCTCTCCACGGTGACATGTCCTCTCTGCACTCAACTCCTCCATGGTGACAGTCCCCCCCACACTCAGACCCTCCACAGTGATGTCCCCCCGCACTCAGCCCCTCCATGGTAATGGTCCCCTCCGCTCTCAGCCTCTCCACGGTGACATGTCCCCTTTGCACTCAACTCCTCCATGGTGACAGTCCCCCCCACACTCAGACCCTCCACAGTGATGTCCCCCCGCACTCAGCCCCTCCATGGTAATGGTCCCCTCCACACTCAGCCTCTCCACGGTGACATGTCCCCTCCGCACTCAGCCCCTCCATGGTGACAGTCCCCTCCACACTCAGACCCTCCACAGTGATGTCCCCCCGCACTCAGCCCCTCCATGGTAATGGTCCCCTCCGCACTCAGCCTCTCCACGGTGACATGTCCTCTCTGCACTCAACTCCTCCATGGTGACAGTCCCCCCCACACTCAGACCCTCCACAGTGATGTCCCCCCGCACTCAGCCCCTCCATGGTAATGGTCCCCTCCACACTCAGCCTCTCCACGGTGACGTGTCCCCTCCATACTCAGCCCCTCCATGGTGACAGTCCCCCCAACACACACCCTCCACGGCTTGCTAGGCTTCTCCACCTGGCTGACCCGACCCGCCTCCTGTGCTGACTGGCCGGGAGGAGAAGACGGAAAACAATAGAAAATATTAATTCGCTAGTGTCACAAGTTGGTGGGTTGGGAGTGCAGTGCTCTGCACCCCGAGCCCAACCTTTTTCAAACCAATTAGAGCCTTAGGCTCTAATCATGTGGCTTGGAAAAAAAAAAAAAAAAAAACTCTTAGAAACCTTTGAGTCCAGTGCCCTTGGGGGGCCGCCTCCCCCAACTGTGCTTGTTAAAAAAAATTAAAAAATAATAATAAAAACTACTGACACTGTCCACTGCCCTACTGACACCATTCACTTCCCCACTAACACCGTCTATGTTTTAATACATTTGGGGTGCACACCCTAATGCAATAGGCTGCACACACCTATGGTGGAACCATAGGTGTGTGCAGCCTATTGCATTAAGGTGTGCACCTTAAAGCTCAAACACACGTGTGTGTCTACAAACATATGACCCCACTACATTGATCTTTCTACCGGCACAGTGAAAGAGAAGTGTGTAAACACTTCTCTTATGGCAGAGTCAGGAACAGGGAGATCTTTCCCATAATGATAATGCACATGGGGGGATTAGGGTGTGCCCAGGCACATCCGGCACACCCTGTGCACACACCTATTAGTAGAAATCACTCAGAGTGAGGCGTGGGCTGTAAGGGGGATGTGGCAATACCTCCCAGCTGAGTGGCTGTAATGTGTATGTAATGCGGAGAGCAGAATGAGCTTGTGCATTGTCCTGGAGAAACAGTACGCCCTTAGTGAGTTCACAACAGGTTATGCATCGATTATCCAGGATCAGGTGTTCCACGCGCTGAATGTTCACAGGAATGACTGCTCTGGGCTGGGAACCACCACGGTCGGGATGGCCCTTGATGGACGTACATCTTTGACGGACGGCTATCTTTGAAATGTTTACACCATGAGCGTCTCATCAACGTACTGTGCTTGAAGTTTCTGTAGATACCTGTGGGTTTTGTGCCTTCGTTCACAATAAACTTCATCACCACACGCTGTTCCATGCACGTACTAACACTGTTGTCTGCCATCTTGATTAACGGTCTCTGGACTAGCCCGCGACATGTACGCCGTCTATCAGTAATAGGACACACTTGCCACTTACTACAACATGTAGCACTGGCACGCTAGCATCCCTTTTTATACCTGTAAAATTAAAAGTCCCGATTTGACTTGAATGCCCCTCGTACAATGCTCATTCCAAACAAATGGAAAAGAAGAGGTTTGGGAGATTATAAAAGACATTACAAAGAAGCAGAAAAACACAGTAAGAAACAGTGTCATGAAAATTAGATTACAGCCACATTAAGTAGTGGATGTGTATGGATCATTTTTAAAGCATAAAGATATTGTTTAGTGTCACTTTAACCACTTGCCGACCGCCCTATAGCAGTTTTACTGCTACAGAGTGGCCGCTGTGCGCAGGATGATGTATATATGTATGTGATCAACGCCATTACTAGTAAAAAAATAAAATTAAAAAGTACATAAATATATCCCATAGTGTGCAGACACTATAACTTTTGTGCAAACCAATCAATATACGCTTATTGGGATTTTTTTTTTTTTTTTACAAAAAAACATGTAGCAGAATATATATTGGCCTAAACTTATGAAGAAATTAGATTTTTTACATTTTTTATTGGATGTGTTTTATAGCAGAAAATAAAAAAAAAACATTTTTTTTTTTCAAAATTGTCTGTATTTTTTTTTGTTTATAGCGCAAAAAATGCGCTCAAATACCACCAAAAGAAAGCTCTATATGTGGGAAAAAAAGACATACATTTTATTTGGGCACAGTGATGCACGACGGTGCAATTGTAAGTTAAAGTAACGCAGTACCGTATCGCAAAAGGGGGGGGGGTACATTTTCCAGAGCTGAAGTGGTTTATATTACACACAAAGAATGTTATAGGCCTCTTGCACACTGTACTAATTTATTAGCATCAGACATTCCTGACGATGATGGGCTGTATATCACTTCCGAATATTTGCATGTATTCATGTGTATTTGTGACTATAAATACACAAGCATAAAATTCTTTTAGCTCTATTTTAGTGAAGGAAGTGTGGCATATGCGTGTATTTGTGCCAGAGGCGTAACTAGAACTTTCAGGGCCCCGGTGCAAGAAACCATGAAGGGCCCCCCAACCTCCGAGCCCGGGGCCCTTCCTACTAATTCTGGGGCTCTATACTTCCACCACGGGGCCCTTTATTGTGGTCCCGTAGTGGGACCCTTACACATGTTCTTCAGCAGGCCCCCTTGCTGCCATCTTGGGTAGGGTTGCCACCTTTTCTTCAAACCAAACCCGAACACTTTAGCGCACCACAGCAAATTTTTTTGTAATATACACTGTACAAATATTTTGTCATTATATAATATTTCTAATCATATGGTTTCAATGACATGTGTCCCCCCTTATGTTAGAGTCCACAGAGTTCCCCTTTATATCTGAATCTACAGAGTTGAGTTCCCCTTTACATCTGAATCCGCAGAGTTCCCCTTTACATCTGAACTAACAGAGTTTTCCCTTTACATGTGATTCTGCAGAGTTCCCCTGTACATCGGAATCCACAGAATTCCCTTTTACATATGAACTTGCAGAGTTCTCCTTTTCATCTGAACTTGCAGAGTTCCCCTTTTCATCTGAATCCACAGAGTTCCCCTTTTTATCTGAATCCACAGAGTTCCCCTTTACATCTGAATCCCCAGAGCTCCCCATTACTTCTGAACTCACACTGTAAGGGGGGGACTCTGAAGACTCTGCTGTAAGGGAGAACGCTGGGGTAGGGATGAGCCGAACACCCCCCTGTTCGGTTCGCACCAGAACATGCGAACAGGAAAAAAATTTGTTCGAACACGCGAACACCGTTAAAGTCTATGGGACACGAACATGAATAATCAAAAGTGCTAATTTTAAAGGCTAATATGCAAGTTATTGTCAATAAAAGTGTTTGGGGACCTGGGTCCTGCCCCAGGGGACATGAATCAATGCAAAAAAAAGTTTTAAAAACGGCCGTTTTTTCAGGAGCAGTGATTTTAATAATGCTTAAAGTCAAACAATAAAAGTGTAATATCCCTTTAAATTTCGTACCTGGGGGGTGTCTATAGTATGCCTGTAAAGGGGCGCATGTTTCCCGTGTTTAGAACAGTCTGACAGCAAAATGACATTTTGAAGGAAAAAACACATTTAAAACTACCGCGGCTATTGCATTGCCGACAATACACATAGAAGTTCATTGATCAAAACGGCATGGGAATTCCCCACAGGGCAACCCCGAACCAAAATTAAAAAAAAAAAATGATGTGGGAGTCCCCCTAAATTCCATACAAGGCCCTTCAGGTCTGGTATGGATATTAAGGGGAACCCCAGCCAAAATTTTAAAAAAAAATTGACGTGGGGTTCCCCCTAAATTCCATATCAGACCCTTCAGGTCTGGTATAGATTTTAAGGGGAACCCCATGCCAAAAAAAAAAAAAAAAACGGCGTGGGGTCCCCCCAAAAATCCATACCAGACCCTTATCCGAGCACGCAACCTGGCAGGCCGCAGGAAAAGAGGGGGGGACGAGAGTGCGGCCCCCCCCCTCCTGAACCGTACCAGGCCACATGCCCTCAACATTGGGAGGGTGCTTTGGGGTAGCCCCCCAAAACACCTTGTCCCCATGTTGATGAAGACAAGGGCCTCATCCCCACAACCCTGGCCGGTGGTTGTGGGGGTCTGCGGGCGGGGGGCTTATCGGAATCTGGAAGCCCCCTTTAACAAGGGGACCCCCAGATCCCGGCACCCCCCTGTGTGAAATGGTAAGGGGGTACTTACCCCTACCATTTCACTAAAAAACTGTCAAAAATGTTAAAAATGACAAGAGACAGTTTTTGACAATTCCTTTATTTAAATGCTTCTTCTTTCTTCCTTCATCTTCTTCTTCTTCTGGTTCTTCTGGCTCTTCTGGTTCTTCCTCCGGCGTTCTCGTCCAGCATCTTCTCCGCGGCGTCTTCTATCTTCTTCTCCTCGGGCCGCTCCGCACCCATGGCATGGGGGGGAGGCTCCCGCTCTTCTCTTCATCTTCTTCTCTTCTTCATCTTCTTCTTCTTCTTCTCTTCTTCCTTCTTCTGTTCTTCATGTCTTCTCCGGGCCGCTCCGCAGCCATGCTGTGGCATGGAGGGAGGCTCCCGCTGTGTGACGGCGTCTCTTCGTCTGACGGTTCTTAAATAACGGGGGGCGGGGCCACCCGGTGACCCCGCCCCCCTCTGACGCACGGTGACATGACGGGACTTCCCTGTGGCATTCCCCGTGACGTCACAGGGAAGTCCCTCAAGTCACCGTGCGTCAGAGGGGGGCGGGGTCACCGGATGGCCCCGCCCCCCGTTATTTAAGAACCGTCAGACGAAGAGACGCCGTCACACAGCGGGAGCCTCCCTCCATGCCAGCATGGCTGCGGAGCGGCCCGGAGAAGACATGAAGAACAGAAGAAGGAAGAAGAGAAGAAGAAGAAGAAGATGAAGAAGAAGATGAAGAAGAGAAGAAGATGAAGAGAAGAGCGGGAGCCTCCCCCCCCCATGCCATGGGTGCGGAGCGGCCCGAGGAGAAGAAGATAGAAGACGCCGCGGAGAAGATGCTGGACGAGAACGCCGGAGGAAGAACCAGAAGAGCCAGAAGAACCAGAAGAAGAAGAAGATGAAGGAAGAAAGAAGCATTTAAATAAAGGAATTGTCAAAAACTGTCTCTTGTCATTTTTAACATTTTTGACAGTTTTTTAGTGAAATGGTAGGGGTAAGTACCCCCTTACCATTTCACACAGGGGGGGGGCCGGGATCTGGGGGTCCCCTTGTTAAAGGGGGCTTCCAGATTCCGATAAGCCCCCCGCCCGCAGACCCCCACAACCACCGGCCAGGGTTGTGGGGATGAGGCCCTTGTCTTCATCAACATGGGGACAAGGTGTTTTGGGGGGCTACCCCAAAGCACCCTCCCAATGTTGAGGGCATGTGGCCTGGTACGGTTCAGGAGGGGGGGGGGCCGCACTCTCATCCCCCCCTCTTTTCCTGCGGCCTGCCAGGTTGCGTGCTCGGATAAGGGTCTGGTATGGATTTTTGGGGGGACCCCACGCCGTTTTTTTTTTTTTTTTTTTGGCGCGGGGTTCCCCTTAAAATCCATACCAGACCTGAAGGGTCTGGTATGGAAATTAGGGGGGAACTCCACGTCAATTTTTTTTTTAAATTTTGGCTGGGGTTCCCCTTAATATCCATACCAGACCTGAAGGGCCTTGTATGGAATTTAGGGGGACCCCCACATCATTTTTTTTTTTTTATTTTGGTTCGGGGTTGCCCTGTGGGGAATTCCCATGCCGTTTTTATCAATGAACTTCTATGTGTATTGTCGGCAATGCAATAGCCGCGGGTAGTTTTAAATGAGTTTTTTCCTTTCAAATGTCATTTTGCTGTCAGACTGTTCTAAACACAGGAAACATGCGCCCCTTTACAGGCATACTATAGACACCCCCCAGGTACGAAATTTAAAGGGATATTACACTTTTATTGTTTGACTTTAAGCATTAATAAAATCACTGTTCCTGAAAAAACGTCCGTTTTTAAAACTTTTTTTTGCATTGATCCATGTCCCCTGGGGCAGGACCCAGGTCCCCAAACACTTTTTATGACAATAACTTGCATATAAGCCTTTAAAATTAGCACTTTTGATTTCTCCCATAGACTTTTAAAGGGTGTTCCGCGGCATTCGAATTTGCCGCGAACACCCCAAATTGTTCGCTGTTCGGCGAACTTGCGAACAGCCAATGTTCGAGTAGAACATGAGTTCGACTCGAACTCGAAGCTCATCCCTGCGCTGGGGACTCTGATTTAACCACTTGCCACCCGCCATATAGCAAACTGACGGCAGCAAAGTGGTTGCGATATCCTGACCAGACGTCATATGATGTCGCCAGGATATCAAGCCGCTGCGCGCCCCCCGGGGTGCGCATCATGGCGATCGTTGTTGCGGCGTGTCAGCCTGACACACCGCAACTTCGATCTAGGTAAAGAGTCTTTGACGGAGACACTTTACCACGTGATCAGCTGTGTCCAACCACGGTTGACCACAGTGTAAACAGGAAGAGCCATTGATTGGCTTTTCGTCACACACGTCTGTCAGACACGAGTAGAGAGGATCTGATCAGCTGCTCCTCTGACAGGGGGGGTCTGTACTGATTGTTTATAAACGCAGCCCCCTCCCCCCCCCGAGGATACCCACACTGGACCACCAGGGATGCCCACCACTAGACACCAACAGGTATGCCACCCATGGCCACCAGGAATAACAATCAGAGCCCACAATGGATGCTAATCAGTGCCCACAATGGATGCCTGCCAATCAGTGATGCCCATCAGTACCATCCATTAGTGTACATCGGTGCCACCTATCAGTGCCCATCCATGCCCATCCGTGCCACCTATCAGTGCCCATCCGTGCCGCCTTTCAGTGCCCATCAGTGCTGCCTATGTGTACCCATCAGTGCTGCATATCAGTGCCACCTATCAGTGCCACATATTAGTGCCCATCTTCAGTGCCCATCAGTGCCACCTCATCAGTGCCACCTGATCAGTGCCCATCAGTGCCGCCTTGTCATTGAAGGAGAAAACTTACTTGTTTACAAAGTTTTGTAACGGAAACAAAAAAAACTTTTTTTTTCAAAATTTTCAGTCTTTTTATTTGCTTGGCAGAAAATAAAAATCCCAGAGGTGATCAAATACCACCAAAAGAAAGCTCTATTTGTGGGAACGAAATGATAAAAATTTAGTTTGGGTACAGTGTAGCATGACCGCGTGTCATTCAAAGTGTGACAGCGCTGAAAGCTGAAAATTAGTTTGGGCAGGAAGGTGTATAAGTACCCGGTATTGAAGTGGTTAAGGAGGAACACTGAGAACTCTGATGTAAGGAGGGAACTTTGATGTAAGGGGGAATGCTGCAGACTCTAGTGTAAAGGGGAACTCTGATATAAGAGACCCCACATACATCATAATTTCAAGCATTCCCCTTTAATCAGGGTTCCAAGATTCCCCTCTACATGAGAGTCCAGAGAGCCCTCCTTATATCAAAGTCTGCAGAGCCACTTTACAGCAGAGTCAGTTTAGCCCACTTCCATAAGAGTCCGCAGAGCCCCCCTTACATCAATGTCTGCAGGGGCCTCCTTACATCAGAGTCTGCAGAGCCCCCCTTACATCACAGTCCGCAGAGCCCCCCTTTCATCATAGTCTGCAGAGCCCCCCCTTCCATCAGCGTCAGCAGAACCCCCCTTCAATCAGAGTCGGCAGAGCCCCCCCTTTACAATACAGTCCCCCTTACATCAGAGTCCACAGAGGTCCCCCTTTACATCAGAGTCTGCAGAGCCCCCCTTACATCAGAATCCACAGAATTTCACTGTAAGGGGGAGATCTGTGGACTCTAATGTAAAGGGGAACTCTGATGGAAGTGGTGTTCTGGGAACCCTGATTTAAGGGGGTGCTCTGATGTAAGGGGGAACGATGTGTATTCTGCTGTAAAGGGGAACTCTGATGTAAGGGGATTTCTGCTCACCTACGCCCCCTTTACATCAGAGTCTGCGGCGCACCCCTTACATTATTGTACTGATTTAGAGGCAGGAGAAATAAGGGAATGAATGGATGTGAGCTCACTCACCCTAAGAAGGAAGGAGGCTCATGCAGTCTGCATATCCTCCACGTTTATTCTCCATGCTGTTCCCTGCTGCTGGGCCTCCCCGCCCATTCATCCCCAGCTTCCCCACCTACTCATCCGCGGCTTCCCTGCCCCCACTCCAATCGGATTGGAGTGGGGGCGGAGCCGTGGGTACACACAGGGGGACAGGGGTGGGAGGAGGAGTAGATCTAGCTTTCTCTTCTCTCCTGTCCGTGCGAGGAGAGGGGGGCAGAGGGGGGGCGAGCGGGCTGTCAGTGCTGGCTCTGCTTGGGCAGTGTAAGTGAGAGTGTATCAAACAACTGCAGCCAGTAACCCCGCCGCAGATCCACAGACCAGGCTTTTGCCACCCACAGTGGCGTAACGTCAGGGCCCAGTCGCACGTGCGACTGCTGCAACTCTGGTAGTTCCGCCACTGATTTGTGCTTATTAGAGTATACACGAAAAAACAGACAGCACAGACAACACAGATTTCTGTATTGTTTTTACCGATCTATACAGAAAGCATGTTTACGTGCCTCTGTTTACAAGCACATTGAAAACAATAGGCTTTTAGATTAAAACAAAACACTTGTATGCCTGAAAACTGAGTGTTTTCAGGTAGTGGTGTGCTAAAGGCCATTGAGCAGTTTTAAAAATTTGAGTTGAATTTAAAGCTATTTTCTAGGAATAGAAGGATGAGGACTTCAGTTTCTGAAAGAGAAGAGTCTGTGTTGCATATGGGATCTAACGAGTCCCACCGCTTTTATTTGTTAAAGGGGTTCAGTAAGAACTCGGACACATTTGTCTGTATATTTTGCTGCATGAAATATAAATATATTTATATTGCAGTTCATCACTTTTTTGTAGAATGTAGCATTTTTGTTTATTAATGCATGTTAAGCAGGCTCACATAGTTGCCAACATTTCAGAAAAAGTTTTTAGGTACACCTTTTTTTTTTCTGTGTGCCCAGAAAGGTTCTTTAGGTGGACAATGTACTTAAAATAGGGTCGGGACATTTATTCATGGGCTTGGTTCTTCAAGTAGGTTAACCATGTGCTTGAAATAGGTAATCATGTCCAGCCACCAGGGATCTGCAAGAAATGAAAGGGTTCATTATGTACAACCAGCAAGGATCTGCTAGCCATCAGTTTGCCTATCTTATATATGAGCCCCTCCGGACGGGTCCGTTTCTTTTTGGCTCCTATGTCCGTCCCCAAGATCCGAGTTAAGCACTCCATGATGCAATGATATTTTGTCTCAGTATGTAAGCATATCATACAGTTGTGTAAAATCTTTTTATGGTGTACTGTTGAAACATTATGCTTGATATATAACATGTTTTTTTTTTATTGTATTTAGTGCAACATAGAACCTAACTTGTCCTGAAGTAGTGTAATTTTCTCACAAAACACATTGACAGTCTGGACTTGGAGTTATATTTTGGGCACCAGTATTAAGAAATATAATGTTGACTCTATATGCATGTTAAGGGAGCTTTTCTTCCATTTCAGTGTTGGGTATTCTATTCTGCTTTTTATGCCCCCTGTGTTGGGGAAATGTTTTTATCAAGATTACATTTTATTGATTGTATTAAACGTCATGATTTAGTGTCTCTGCCTCGTGTTGTGTCTGTAAAGTCTGCCTATTTTGGAACACTGCTCCGTTTTTTCATAAGTGTTCATACAGATTACACTGGGAGCTGTTTTTTTTCTTTCTTTCCATCCTCACTATTGGCTGTCTACATCATGTCTACTTCACGGAACCCAACCACTATAGAAACCTCTACAGAGATACTCATTTGATACTTAGAACCTCCTTTCAGGAAATGGAATGAAGATAGTAAAGAATCTCGTGTGCATATACAGAGCAAGCCTTCTTGCCTGGATGTAACCTCAGACCCTCAGATACATTTGTCCAGGAGATGGAGCGGATGTAGACTAGACTTGAATGTTGGATGATACTATTTGTATCTCTTTTGTCTTGTTAACCTTCACATTTTTACACCAACATATTCAAACAAATCTCTGAGCAAATTTCCAGCTCCTACTCTTTCCTCCTACTCATCTTGATTCTACCTATTCGCAATAAAAACTAAAAAACCTTCCAAAGTCACCAGCTGACCTTCAGCACCTCTTTCAAGAGTAAAGACCAGCGATCCACTGCTGCAGTTCAGGCCCAGCACCTTGTTGCCAACCCTCCTCACCTCGAGACATCACCATGACCTCGATGGAGTCTTCAGGACCCTGTGAGAACACACAGACATTGTAGTAAAAATAGAAAGTCTCAGAACCCGTGCCACATGACTGCCAATTCAGTAAAGTATTTTTGCCATTTACTTTATTTTTTATTCTACTAAAAAAAAGACTACCCCCCCCCCCCCCCCGTTAGCTTTTTATTGATGTCTTGAACCCTGTTGCAGACTTTCCCTCACATCCTGTCTGGTGAAATCCCTGCTGCCCTACCTGTGGCTTGAGGGCCCTTTTGGGACATGTGGTGCGGCCCTTGGACCCCAGTAGTTCTTAACAGAAGTGGGAGCTTTTTAAAGGGGCTGCTATTTCAGTTATTGTGAGCAGTTTAGTGTAACTTGTCCTAAACCACACCAGTAGCATATCCACAGACCCTGACCATCTCCAGTAGTATGTCGGCAGTCTCTAACAATCTACAGTCACACAAGGTAAGATGAAAGCTCTCTAATGGAGCTCTGCATAGCAGTAAAAACCCAAATGGCGTTCAAATCCCTTCCCACTTTATCCAAAACTAGAATAATACATTTTTGGGTTGAAATACACTTTACTTATATAAAATGAAAAATCTGAAAATAAATAAACATTATTGTACGTTTGTTCTTTTTTCTTTCCTGGTTTTTAAACAAAATTAGATCTTTATTGTGGTAAGCTGTTTGCAGGGGGCAAATGTGCTGTATAGCCTCGAAGGATGAACTCCAGTCTTGTCAGGGAAAAACTATGATCTTGTGCATCAAAGCTTTGTTTGGGAAGGATTGATCAGGCACTGAAAACAGCCAGTAGCATCACATAAAATCTATGATTTTGTGCATCAAGTCTTTGCATGAAAAGAATTGACCAGCCACAGAAAACAGCTGGCAGCGCAATATATGGATCTATATATTGGGATCAGTTCCTTGCCGGTGGTTAATTGAGCATTGAACTTGTTTGTCCCTTCATGGGAAGTCTGGATGAAGTTGGATTCCAGGAGATACAAGAGCAAAGATAACTGCTATGCAGAGAATAATTTTATCCTAATGAGTCACACGTGATGCTGTTTTTCTAATAAGGATCAAATGTATTGTAATTTTTGTGGAACATCATTTTAAGCTGCGATTATACCATTGCTTCCACGTAAAGACTTTTTTTCCTTCATATAAGAAAAACACATATGGGAGAGATGTATGAGCTGCACACCCCGAAACAATATAGTAAAAAAGGACAGTTTTCCCAATGGGGCTTTGGACAGCAGTGTAATAAGGTCAGAACTATATATGATAGATAATCAATGAATGCATTTATTTAAGAAATAGACAGGTGTCATATTGTACTTAAATTATAACATAAAAAAAACTGGCCAACAGGTACAGTACATATTCCACAATCCAGAATATAGGCAAAATTACAATGTACACATTGTTACATATCGGAATGCTAAACGGTCTAGAATCCCCGACACGTTTCGACCTATGAACGGTCATCTTCAGGGGGATAATTGGCTCTATATGATACATTGAATATCTTCACAATTTAAAAACATATCATCATAAATCCCATTATAGGGCTAAAATGCGATATATTTACCACTGAAAAGTGGAAGGAGTAATCCCATGGCCAGAACTGTTAAAAACCATTGTGTGATCTGGAGGGCACCATAGCCGCCCCTACCTCCCCAGAGTACATGGATCCAGCCCGAGGGGCTTACAAGGAGCCACATTGCTGACATCCGCCAGGGGACGGAAGAGTCGCCACCTGCAACGAACACCGATCAATCACCATATGTTAAATACAAGGGATTAGGTAGATTAACTCTTAGCACAATAGCAAGAGTACCAATTAGGCTATAAACATGAAGTATATGGGCTAACTGCAATCGTATTAGTCAGTATATATTCATCAAGGTATCCTAAAGTCCCATAGACATGATTAATCAATATGATGTAGATAGAGGAATTAGGTAATAACTAATTCTTCCGTTCCCTGGAGGGCATCAGCAGTGTGGCTCCTTGTAAGCCCCTCAGGCTGGATCCATGTACTCTGGGGAGGTAGGTGCGGCTATAGGGCCCCCCGGATCACTCAACGGTTTTTAACAGTTCTGGCCATGGGATTACTCCTTCCACTTTTCAGCGGTAAATATATTGCCATTTTAGTCCTATAATTGAAATTATGATGATATGTTTTTAAATTCTGAAGATATTCAATGTGTCTTATAGGGCCAACTATCGCCCGGAAGATGACTGTTCATAGGTCGAAACATGTCCGGGGATTCTACACTGTTTAGCATTCCGATATGTAACAATGTGTACATTTCCGTGTAATTTTGCCTATATTCTGGATTGTGGCATACGTACTGTACCTGTTGGCCAGTTTTTTTTATATGTTATAATTCAAGTACAATATGACACCTGTCTATTTCTTAAATAAATGCATGCATTGATTATCCATCATCTATATTTCTGACCTTATTACACTGCTGTCCAAAGCCCCATTGAGGAAACTGTCCTTTTTGACTTTTTTTCCTTCTTTGCAGTTAGTCCTTGGTTCTAAGAGTGACCACCATGCTGTGTTGAGTGTAATACCATTGTAATACATCTTGCAAACCTCAAGTGGTCTCTTGGTTTGTCTTCAACCTGTTTTCTAAAATATGTTTGAATATTGCTTGAAGGGTCCTTGTTTGAATAGATAGGATCACGCTTATTTTTGAAAGGTGGAAGCGTGCCCTCTGCCCTCTGCACTCTCCACTGGATCCTATGGAGAGTTTGTATTCTCTGCTACTGAAAATTATGAAGGCCCCAACAGGCTCTCTGGGTCAGATTATTTGAAAACCTGGTCCTGTGGATTCTCTAACAATATATCACTGCATCAGCAAGTTTGTGCCGGCTTTAATTTACACATAAAGCTTAATGTTAGAGGAGTTGTGGAGGGGTAGTTGGATAGTTGGTGGTCACGTCCTCCATGCTTTCCTTTTCGTTGAGCACCAAGGGTGGGTTTTTTCTGGGCTATGCTAGGCACTTTTGTACAGGGTTACTGCCTCACACACACAGGTCACCTACACTTGAACAGACAGGTGAACTCTATTAAACGCTCTCAATGCACATCACTATGGTTACTTGTGCACATGCAGAGCCAATGCCCTCTCCACCTGTCCAGCCTATCACCAGTACCTCACTCCCAGTATTGGTATGGAGTTCCGCCATGCACCTAGTGCTGACTCTTTGCATGCACTTCACCTAACTCTTTCTCCTCTGTACCTGTGTACAGGATGAGGGCACCGGCAGTGCAGATCTGCTCCTGTTGTTATGGGATATGGATCGCTGGTGAAGGAGTGCCAACAACATCTTCCTCGCTGCAAGAAGCTTTCTCACCTGCCACATGTAGACACTTAACGACATGCTACTAGAGAGACCTTTGTTACCCTTGGTATCGACTGTAGACTATGTGTGTGGATTACCTCAACTGCACCCCTTAAGTAACTTCAGACCAGGCAGAGGCAACGTTTCAAAAGCTTTACTTAAATAAATTACCATGATGACAAAGACATGCAACAGTCTGAAATAAAGTGCAATAGAACACAGGAACAGGGGCGGGGGGTGGACCCAGGAAAACCCGGCAAGACAAACCTGTAGTCTGGGAGATGGCCCTTTATGGAAATCTCTCTCCTACTCTTACGGTATTTTACTTACAATCACATTTTAAAATGACCCTTCATATCTGAGCAAATGGGAAAGAGATCTTAAGGTCCAAAAGAACCGGATTCTCCTCTTTTCCACAAGTCTTCTCTTTGCAGCAAATATCAGAAGATCACATTTACAATCTTGTCATGTTGGTACCGGACCCCAGCTGTACTAGCGTCAATATTCTTCGGACACAGCCCATTGTGCTAGCGATGCGGTACTCAGGCGGGTGCGCTACTCCACATCTTTTGGGATTGTCCAAAGCTGCGTCCTTTTTGGCAACAGGTCCTGCAAATTGTTCACAAACTTACAGACATTTCCCTTTTGGATGATCCAGCAGCAGTGCTCCTTAATGTCCAGTAAGAGATACCGTAAATCCCTGCTGAAACATCTTCTAAATGCAGCCAGGGCTTGCATCCCCAGCATGTGGAAACAACAATCTCCACCTACTGTGCCACAATGGTTTGCCAGGGTGAATGACATTCAATGGATGGAACATATGACATCTGCCCTTAGGGACAAGGCAGAGGAACACAACACATGCTTTACTGGGATATGTTCCACTTCTCAGATGAATATTTGACTTACGGTACGCTTACATTGAGGCTCCTTCCCCTATGGGAACTTGATGTCTTGTGCGTCGACTCCACTGAGCTTTCTCTTTTCATCCTTTTTTTTTACCCTTTATCTAGATACCTAGGATGTCTGCTCTTTCCTTTTATAAACCAAAAAAATATTACTTGGTATGCTGTGATAGTTAGGTACAACTAGTATGGGGAAGGGGCAAGGGGCCCTTCACCATGTAACGCTTATATTCCACTCCCCACCCCATATGGGTTCCATACATGCTAGTTGGTGCCATGTTTTTTTTTTCTTTTCTCTTTTTTCAGTATGGCATGTCATTTATGTTTTTCTATATGTTTTCCATCACAAATGTAGGATATACTTGCTGTAGTGGCTCTGGCTTGAAGTTTATAGACACCTTATACTGAAGTGCTGGAATCTTGTCTGATAGTTTATTGATATCTATAAATTCTTTGTTCATGTTTTTTACACTTCTATTAATGGCTATCATCAACTATGGTTTCATGCTGTAATGTTTTACTGCATACCTCTGAATAAAGATTTTTTTTTTAAAAAAAGAAGAAAAACCTGGGAAGCACAATTAACCTCTAAACTTCACAGCTGGGGCAGCGTTAACCACTACCTGCCTACAGAGTGACCTACTCCCTTCTCCTCCAATTCCTTGCTGAGTTTCAATAAGAGGGATAGTCAAAGAAAACATCTGCTACTATGCTCTTTCCTAGGAAAATAACATTGAGCGACAAACTAGGGATATCATGTAAATTAGCAACAAAAATAGAAACACATCTATTACAAATTAGACTTTCTCTCGTTTAGAAAAGTATATATATATATATATATATATATTTTTTTTTTGCATTTGCATTTGTAGCAACTGCACATGTAATTCTGGGCAGACAGCTAAGACATTTTTGCAAGGGTCTTCAATGGATTTACCACTCTAGAATAGACAAATTTTTAATCCAAGCACACGCGCAATTAGGAAGTAATCAGGGGCAGCATTTATATGATTGCAGTGCTATTTTACTGAGGAATTTTCAAATCAAGCTGCATTTTTTAGCGAATTTGTCTCAGAGTCTTTCTTCTGTTTTGCCTTACCATGAGACAGAATTGAAAAATGTCCCTCACAATCTGTATCCTGGGTCATTGGTGCATTCTGTATTAAATGTTAAATTGTAAAAGATTTTACATAAATGGTAAAAAAGGAAATAAAATGAAACATATGAATTTAAAAAGCATTAAAATAAAATTGACCCAAACCATTAAAGTTTCTCATTAAAGCAGTATTAATTTCAAAAGCAAACATTTATTATAATGCAGCTTACCAATTTTTCGATATGACGGTTGCATTAGTTTCCTTTTTTTAGGCTCGGTTCACACTGGAAACGGCCGCGGATCAGACAGGATCGCTGTGCGTCCCTGTTCTCCGTTTCAGGGAGGAATCTTTGTCTGAATTCAGCCCTGAAACGGAGCCAAAGACGCACAGCGTTTCTGTGCAAGCCGCTCTGCAGCCACCCTGGAGATATGTGAACTGCTATGCTATGTGTCAGGGGATTTGACGTCCACAATGACAAGGTCTGTGCTGGGTCCAGGAGTCCGATCCCATGGCTCTAAAAAAACATCCTGGGTGAGCTCACCACACTCACTTTCCTCTAAAAAGAAACAATACATCATTCATTAAGCCACCCCAAGTTCCATCTGTTTCTAGCATCCATTTTGCTACATTAGTTGACCAACCTTGCACTTGGTCTGATGTGTTTGCTCCTGACTAGTGGACTCCACCATGCTGCACTCTGGTTGTTTTTATGTGAAAAATGCATAGAAAAGGGAAGGTGATGTCATTTTACAGAGGGCAAACACTGGACAAGTGCCAACATTGAAAAAATACAGCAGTTGCCCCCCCACCCCTCATGTCTCCTATGGGATAGGGGATATATGAAGATCATCTTAGCAGGCATGACTCTGTGTGACTGTGATCCCCGGATCCTCTCCTCTACCCATGTCTACACTGGCAAGGCTGCATTAATGGGCACTGATGAGCCAGGCAGCAAACAGAAAGTGTTCTTTACCCCTCAAGTTCTGCTCTAAGCCCATGGCCTTTGGCCCACCTAGAAACACCCCTGTTGGTGGCTAAATGAATGTGTTTGAAGACACACCATCCCTATTTCAGTGCTTAATACCAGTGTATTTGTTAAGTTGTTGTAGTTACAGTGACAATGTGCTCTTAAATGTGGCCAACTCCAAAAATTGTTATGCCTCCAAAAAATTAAAGGAGTTGAAAAGGCATAATGTTTTTGAACTTCATGCATTAGATCCATTAAGAAACAAAACATTGTGTGTGTGTGTGTGTGTGTGTAGCAGATCCACAGCATGCTATAATAGTTAGCTGAAGAAGATATTGTCACCTCATGTAGCAAATAAGGTATGTTTGCACTATTGTAGCAATTGGCCAAAATAAAGACCATTTGTGAACATATTAGACAGATAAGAAACACAGACAACACGTATTTGCACATATTTAGTAGAATAGGATAGGGTTAGAACTTCTGACAATGTTTTTATGGCTGTCTCAGCCTTTTTACTTATTACATGTCAAAGCAACATCTGTAACTTAACAGAAATTCCCCAAAAACTCTTGGTACTAAAAAATAATGAATTTAGACAACACCCATTTTTACCATTAAAGCGGAACTCCAGCTTTGCCTTCAGTCTTGACTTTGCTTAGACTTAAAGTGATGCAATAATCCAAAATCTTAATTAGTGCCCAAAAGAGGAAGAATGGGAAAATCTTTCATTAGGGACACAACTGTTTAAGCAGGGATTTCCCTCACTTTGAAGAAATTTCCTCTTACTTCCTATTGTGTCTATAGGACAGGAAAACTTATTAACAGAACACAAATAAAAATGACAGGGATTTTAATCATTCCCTACTCTATCCAAAATGGAAAAAAGTTTTGCTTTCAGATATGCTTTGAACTTTTTTTTAATATTGTTACTTTTTAATTGTGAGTTGCAAACACATACAGTATCTCACAAAAGTGAGTACATAACTCACATTTTTGTAAATATTTTATTATATCTTTTCATGTGACAACACTGAAGAAATGACACTTTGCTACAATGTAAAGTAGTGAGTGTACAGCTTGTATAACAGTGTAAATTTGCTGTCCCCTCAAAATAACTCAACACAGCCATTAATGTCTAAACCACTGGCAACAAAAGTGAGTACACCCCTAAGTGAAAGAGTCTAAATTGGGCCCAATTAGCCATTTTCCCTCCCCAGTGTCATGGGACTCCTTAGGCTCGGTTCACACTGGGGCAACACGACTTCAGCGCGACTTTGCACGGCGACTTCGACGCGACTTTAGCAAATTACAAGGCGACTTGAAGTCGCCTGCATGACAGGCGACTTCGCCTGTGGCCAATCAGCTCTCTGGGAGGGAGGGGGGGAGGGAGGGGTTTTCCCTGCAAAGTCGCTTGACTTTACAGAGAGATCCGACTTGGAGGCGACTTCCATTGATTTCTATGGTACAGGTCGCCTACCAAGTCGGATCAAAGTAGTACAGGGAGTACGCTCTGAAGTCGGAGCGACTTCAGTAGCGTCTATTAAGACGCTAGCGTTAACTCTCATTCAAACTATTTCTGGTGCGACTTGGGGCGACTTGAGGGCGTACAAGTCGGATCCCAAGTCGCCCCAGTGTGAACCGAGCCTTAGTGTTACAAGGTCTCAGGTGTGAATGGGGAGCAGGTGTGTTAAATTTGGTGTTATCGCTCTCACACTCTCATACTGGTCACTGGAAGTTCAACATGGCACCTCATGGCAAAGAACTCTCTAAGGGTCTGAAAAAAAAGAATTGTTGTTCTACATAAAGATGGCCTAGGATACAAGAAGATTGCCAAGACCCTGAAACTGAGCTGCGGTACAGTGGCCAAGACCATACAGCGGTTTACAGGTTTCACTCAGAACAGGCCTCGCCATGGTCACCAAAAGAAGTTGAGTGCACATGCTCAGCGTCATATCCAGAGGTTGTCTTTGGGAAATAGGCAAATAAGTTCTGCCAGCATTGCTGCAGTGTTTGAAGGGGTGGGGGGTCAGCCTGTCAGTGCTCAGACCATACGCCGCACACTGCATCAAAATGGTCTGCATGGCTGTCATCCCAGAAGGAAGCCTTTTCAAAAGATGATGCACAAGAAAGCCTGCAAACTGTTTTCTGAAGACAAGCAGACAAAGGACATGGATTACTGGAACATGTCCTGTGGTCTGATGAGACCAAGATAAGCTTATTTGGTTCAGATGGTGTCAAGCGTATCTAGCGGCAACCAGGTGAGGAGTACAAAGACAAGTGTGTCTTGCCTACAGTCAAGCATGGTGGTGGAAGTGTCATGGTCTGGGGCTGCATAAGTGCTGCCAGCACTGGGGAGCTACAGTTCATTGAGGGAACTATGAATGCCAACATGTACTGTGACATACTGAAGCAAAGCATGATCCCCTCCCTTTGGAGACTGGGCCGCAGAGCAGTATTCCAACATCAAAACGACCTCAAACACACCTCCAAGATGACCACTGCCTTGCTAAAGAAGCTGAGGGTAAAGGTAATGGACTGGCCAAACATGTCTCCAGACCTAAACCCTATTGGTGGCGGACCGCAAGGTCTCTAACATCCACCAGCATAGTGATCTCATCATGGAGGAGTGGAAGAAGACTCCAGTGGCAACCTGTGAAGCTCTGGTGAACTCAGAGAGTTAAGGCATTGCTGGAAAATAATTGTGGCCACACAAAATATTGACACCTTGAAACCAATTTGGACATTTTCACTTAGGGGTGTACTCACTTTTGTTGCCAGCAGTTTAGACATTAATGGCCATGTGTTGAGTTATTTTGAGGGGACAGCAAGTTTACACTGTTATACAAGCTGTACATTCACTACTTTACATTGTAGCAAAGTGTCATTTCTTCAGTGTTGTCACATGAAAAGATATAATAAAATATTTACAACAATGTGAGGGGTGTACTCACTTTTGTGAGATACTGTACAAAGTGTGGAAAAGAGTTCATGGAAAAGGGCCGATAAAAGGGCTATAAATAGGAGCTTTTTCAAAGCCCGTGTCTGTAAACGAGCAAACTTCAGCCACCCCAAGTCATGTTGTGCGGTGCGCAATTACCTTGTCAAGATCCCATCAGCATGTCTTCCCATTGCTGTAACTTTCTGACTACCTCTGCAGATCTCCCCAGAGACACACTTACAACATAATAGGCAAGACGAAGCTGATTGACTGTTTGGGTCCTTAAAATAGCTGAAAGTACAAATTAATTGCAAAAGAATAAGAAATGTCTTTAACAGTTATAAAGAACTGAAGAAAGCTATTTTCTTATACCCCTCCCCCCCAAAGGCAGTTAAGAGGTGTAAAATACATAGCTCAGCACAGTGTCATCCCACGTTGGTAAAGCTGAACACAGATATTAATGATCACCATTTAATCTGGTTATGCATTCATATAAATAAATAAGCAATAAACATTTCAAATTATTTATTTATTTAAAATGCTTATGCCCTTCTTCCTTCCTGATTCCCATCAATACTTTTTTGTTTCCTTTCTGTCTCCCTTCCATACTCTCTTCTTTCCTTCCTGCCTCCCTTCTACCTTCTGTTATTTCTTTCCTGCCTCCCTTTCATTCTCCTTTCCTTCCTACCTCCCTTTCATCATCATCTCTTCTTTAGTTCCTTCCTCTCTTCCACCCTCTCTTCTTTACATCCTGTCTGCCTTCCATACTCACTTCTTTCCTTCCTGCCTCCATTCCACTCTCTCTACCTTCCTTCCTGCCTCTCATACAGCCTCTCCTCTTCTCTTCCTATTTCCCTTCCATACCTTTTTTTATTCCTTCCTGTCTCCCTTACACTCTTTCTTATTTCTTTCTTGCCTCACTCTCATTCTCTGTTCCTTCCTGCCTCCATTTCATCATCTATTTCTTCCTGCTTTTTGTCTACCGTTTTTTCCTTCCTGCCTCCCTTCTACCCTTTTTTCCTTCCTTCTTGCCCCCTTCCATCCTATTTCTTCCTTCCTGCCCCCATTCCATTTCTTTACCTCCACCCTGCCTCCCTTCCATTGTCTTTTTTTCTTCATGCCTCCCTTACATCCTTTCTTCATTCTTGTCTCCCTTTTCATTCTCTTTCTTCCTTCATGTCCCCTTTTATGCTCTTTTCTCCCTTTCTGCCTCTCTGCCCCTCTGTCCTTTCTTCCTTCTTGCCTCCCTTCCTTTCTCTCTTTTTTCCTGCATCCCTTCCACTCTTTCTTTCATCCTTCTTGCCTCCCTGCCCCTTTCCATTCTCTTTCTTTCTTCCTGACCTCTTCCATCCTATTTCTTCCTTCTGGCCTCCATTCCATTCCCTTTCTTCCTTCCTGCCTGCCTTCCATTTTCTTCTCCTTCCTGACTCCCTTCCATCCTTTTTCTTCCTTCTTACCTCCATTTTGTTATCTTTCTTCCTCCCTCCCTTCCATCCTCTTTCTTCCTCCCTGCCTACCTTCCATCCTCTTTCTTCCTTCCTGCCTCCGTACCATTTTCATTTTTTCTTCCTACTTTCCTGTCATTCTCTTTCTTTCTTCCTCCCTTCCATCCTCTTTTTTCCTTATTGCCTCCCTTCCATCCTCTTTCTTCTGTTCTGCCCTCCTTCCATATTCTTTCTTCCTTACTGTCTCATTTCTGTTCTCTTTCCTCCTTTCTGCCTCCCTTCCATCCTCTTTCTTCCTTCCTTCCTGTCCCCCTTCCATCCTCTTTCTTCCCATTCTTCTCCCTTCCATTCTCTTTCTTCCTTCCTGCTTCCCTTCCTTCGTTTTTATTATTTTTCTTTCTTCCTGCCTCCTTTCCATGCTATTTTCGTACCTCCCTTTCATTCTCTTTTTTCCTTTACGGTCCCCCTTCCATTTTCTTTCTTCCTTCCTCCATTCCATCCTCTTTCTTACTTCCTCTCTTCCATCCTCTTTTTTCATTTTTTCCTTCCTTTCATCCTATTTCTTTCTTTCTGCCCCCCCCTTCCATCGTCTTCATTCTCACCTTCCTTCTGTGCTTTTTTTCTTCTATCCTGACTTCCTACCATTCTTTTTCTTCCTTCCATCCTTTCTTCCTATTTTCTTATCTTACTTCCTCTTTCCCTTCTTTATTTACTCTCTTATTGCCTGCCTTCCTTCTTCCCTTCTAACCTTCTTCTCTTCCCTTTTCTCTTTCTTCCTTCCTACCTTCCTTCCAAAACCCCCCTTTCCCTCAAAGCACCGACACCTTATTAGCAGGAGTCACAACAAGGTGCTCAGGCTGCAAACTCTAATTATTAAGCTGCCACAAGTGTCTCCCTGGTAAGATCTCGATCGTGCCCCGGTTTAATTTAAGGCCACATCATGTACAAAACCTTCTGGATGTAAATAGTCTCTATTATTGCTTGTAGAGTCGGCTGACATCCGCATATAAAATAATGGCGAAAGCGACCTCACAATTTCCCTGCACAAATAATAATTATGTAGATTAGTCCCGTCAAACAATCTAATGAAATATCTGTGATCTGAAACAAGAGTAGCAAGATGAAAAGAAAAGAAATGTTAAGAGAACGCAAAGACCTCTTCTTATCAGAGGCTGTACGACTCAAAGCCATGGAAATCTGTCATCTCTTCACTGTACAGATACAATATATACCCCGGAGCACCATTCCTTCAATTGTCACCAGACCAACAATCCCAAATTCAAAGTTGCTTTGCACAATATACAGTTTATTAAAGTAGATCTAAGCCCAATTATTAAAATATCAAATAAGCTTTAACATGTATTATCATTTGAAAAGTTGTTTTTAGTCTTTTAAATCTGCAGCTTTCATTAAAAGAATATCATTTAAAAGGATACCATATTCTGCTATGAAGGTCCTGGTTCAGGCACTCCTTGTTATGGGGTGACAGCTGTCTCCTAATTGTGCTTCTGACACATGCATCTCTGGTGGACAATACAAGCGGCAGTGCTGACACACATTGTAACAGTTTTACAAACTTTAATGGCAAAGAATATTAACATTTTTTTAACTTAACGTGCACCTGATCATATACACTTAAAGCGGTCCTTCAGTCATTTTTTCAACTTTCCATCTATTAAATCTTCTGCCCTTGTTGTTTTAACTTTGGATAGTAAAACATTTTTTTTCTGCCCATAAACAAACACCTTTTACAGCCCACTTCCTGTTTCTTGTCTGGTCATTAGCCTAGGCTTATGACTTCATGCACAGCTCTCTCTCTCACTTTTTTGAGTGTTTGCCAGAAAGGGAGGGGGGATGAGTCATAAGAGGGCCAATAAAAGCTGCAGAGCTAGAGGGGTGCCTCTGTGTGTCTGTGTAAATCCAGGAAGTGAACAGGCAGCAGCTACAACTGCCCACAATTAAAATGGCTGCAGCCAGACTTAGTGGAGAGAGATTTCTGCAGCATATATGGCAAGTACAGAATCACAGTATAACTAAAATAATATGCAAAGTGGTTGGAGGGAAGCTGCAGAAAGGCAAAGATGTTTTTATTACAAATTATGTGAGCAGCAAACATGTTATACTCACCTGCACTATGCAGTGGTATTGCACAGGGCAGCCCGATCCTCTTTGTCTTGGGTCCTCCGGTGGCGATCTTGGCCTCTCCTCTTCTTCATGTGTCCCTATAGCAAATCGTTTGCTCGCTCCCAAGCTGTGACAGCTCCATAGACACACACAGCAGGATTTAGCCCCCCCCCCCCCCATTCCCCACTTCCTTCTTACTACATCCCATTGACAGCAGCAGGAGCCAATGAGAGGGGAGAAGAGATGCAGCCGTGCACAGCGCTAGATCTATTCTCCTCTCTCCTCCCCTTCACACAGGGAAGGGGGAGGACAGAGCAATAGAAAACTTTTTTACCTTGATGCAAGGAATGTATTAAGGTAAAAAAATGTTTTTAGCTTTAGACATAAGTGTGCGCAGCCTATTTCATTAGGGTGTCCACCCCACAGCTCAAACACACATGCCTTTCTCTGCAGTCTCAGAAGCACTGGACAGTGAATGAATGGGAAGTACAGCTGGAACCAAAAGTTTTGAGAATGACACACAGTCTGCTGCCTCTGTTTTTATGATGGCACTTTGCATATACTCCAGAATGTTATGAAGAGTGATTGCAAAGTTCCTCTTTGCCATGAAAATAAACTTAATCCCATAGAAAATATTTCCAGAGAAGGCTTCAGGGCGCTTCAGGGCGCCCATCGCCAATACCACATCAGAACAGTCTTTGTGTGTAGTGATGATGAAGCAAAACAGTTCAAAATATTATAGGCGATTATAAACGATTGTCCAAGTGTACACCTTCCACCAAACACTCATATTTTTCACCGCGTGTAGCACACTCCCCCAGGGGGTTAAACTCACCAGAAGCCTCTAATAAACCAGCCTTAAGGAACGTGTTCCTCAACCAATTAGATCTGTATCATCATCATCATCCACAGAGTTCCAGAGGTACAAGGGCTCCAAAGAATGTCATAAAATGTAGACGTCTACAGGAAGTGACGTTTGCGCTCCACCGCTAGCCAGCCCCGTACCAGGAAGCGATTGTGGTGTCTGCAGGGAGACACACTCTGACCCGCTGGACAGCAATAACGGTGATAGAGCGCATTGCTCACTTATTTTCTCAAATTCTTTTATACTTTGTACGTAGTTTGATATAAGGGGATTGCTTTGGCATTTGGGTTATGTGTCTTAAATAAACAGGATTACGCTATGTGCACTTTTCCTTGCATTTTATGACATTCTCTGAGCCCTTGTACCTCTGGAACTCTGTGGATGATGATGATACAGATCTAATTGGATTAGGAACACTTTCCTTAAGGCTGGTTTATTAGAGGTTTCTGGTGAGTTTAACCCCCTGGGGCAGTGTGCTTCACGCGGTGAAAAAGTTTGATGGAAGGTGCACACTTGGACAATCGTTCATAATCACCTATAATATTTTGAACTGCTTTGCTTCATCATCACTACACACAAAGACTGTTCTGATGTGGTGTTGGCCACACGATATTTGCTCTATTTTAAAATTAGCGCTGTTTTAGTATCCGATCATTACAGGAATTGGACTGTTTTCTTCCTATACTACTACTAATTCTTATATTTTGTCTTTTTTAAACAGCTGAATAGCACTATTCTTTTACATTATAAAGTGAATTAGAAAGTTTTTAATTGTTGTTTGTACTGCTAGAGGATAGTGGGACTTAACTGACGCTGAGTGGTGTATTATAGGCCGTGAATATACACCTTTTTATCCATATTAAAAGTATTGCTATAAAAAAAAATGTTTATGTACCCTATAGGATCAAAAATACCTTTGCATGCAGTAGTTTTTCTGTGTATTTTTGGTTTAATCTTATTTTATTAAGGTTTTCAGATATTAAAAACAGGGCTTAAGTTTACAATAAACAAAGAGATTCCATTGTAAAAAGCAATTACATAAATTCAAAATACGATGTATATCTATATATATATATATATATATATATATATATATATATATATATATATATATATATATATACCAAGAGTGCACCTATCCAAGAATTTTTTTTGCCTCAATGTTTAGTAAGGTCAGGTAGTGTAATTAAAATGGAATAATCATATATTCCACAATTGCATTCTATGTGTGCATTATTCACTTTATATTTACTTACTGAAAAATCAAGGAGAGAAGAAAGATGTATTTTTTTATTGACTCCCAGTCAATGATTACCATGATAGCCTTTATTCCTGCGATCTTATGATATTAAATCACTTTAATAATATGGTATTAATTCCATTAACAGGTTCTTGTACCTTTTGCCAAGTTTTTATTGGGGTTCGTATCATCACCGCATCGATTCACCTTTGTATTTGGATCTGTTCATGTGAGCGTTGTCACTGAAACAAAAAGTGAGAGTAAATCTAAAATTTACATCTAGAATCACACTAGCCCATTCTATGAAAAGTGATCCACAGTGAATGATTCTTCAGAGCGTGGCTAAGCAGCCACTAGCAAGGAGGCCATCTTGACGATCTTTGCTGTACAAGAATTTACAATGGAATGACCAATGCAGTTTTGTCCCTACTGAATGGCCGGGTTTGACAGTTTTTGCCACCGGTCAACTTGACATGCCATGTTAAATTTGCCAAGGCCATGACACAAAGCACATGAACAGCCCCCTTTTGACTGTTTTGTTGATTTTAGGTGGGAGAATGGTAGGTAGTAAAACCATGAGCCAACTGCCAGTTTTTGCTGTCCCTTGGCCACTCACATAAAAAAGGCTTTGGAGCTGGTACCAGAACAAGAGATGAGGCATCCAATGGGAAAACCTTTTTTGGTGTCAAGTCTTCTGTTTCAAATGTCATTTAAAGCATTGACATACATTCATAGACCCAGTTTGTCCAGACAGTATAGTCACCTGCTGACTTTCCACAATCCACAGGCAGCTTAAAGAGGTTGTAAACCTCCCAAAAAAAAACTCCAAAAAAAAAATCTCAAAACAAAAAAACAAAAAAAAAAACCTGCAAGACAAAGGCATAATGAGCTAGTATGCATCGCATACTAGCTCATTATGAAATACTTACCTTAGAACGATGCCCTGAATCGGCTCCGGCACACCGCTGACAGGGCCAACATCTTTCCTGGAGTTACCTCCAGGTTTGCGGGCTCCGGCACTGTGATTGGCCGGAGCCGTAGTGACGACACTCCCGCGCATGCGCGCAGGAGCCGCCCGGTCACGGCACGGGCCCTGAAGAAATGGCATGGGCGGGCCGTTCTTTCAGTGCGCCAGCGTCAATGACGTTGGCAGCAGAGTATATAGTAAATATCTCCCGAACAGTGCAAGTTTAGGAGATATTTACAGTACCTAAGGGTGAGCCTTATTATAGGCTTACCTGTAGGTGCAATTAAAGAGGAAGACTTTACTTCCTTTTTAACTCTTTAATAAGACACAGTTGAATCCAACACAATTTTACTTCAGATAAGATTAAAAACATAAATTAAAATCAAACAGTGCATGTAGTAAAACATACATTCCTGGGAGTAACGCATACCACTTCCAGACTCTGATTGTGTGATGATGTCATTGGCTGTTTTATTACATGCAATGTTTGTTTTTAATCTATGTGAGTATTTCAATTCATTTTAATAAAATCAGCTTGGATAGTTTTATGCTATGTGGTGCCCTTAGATTTTTGTTTCCATGAGTACGGTTATGATTAGGAGGGTGACCAGTAGACCTGAGTGGGATAAACATTGCACCTCTTGACAAGAGCTCCTTTATGTTAAACACTGTATGACTTCTCTAATACAGAGGGCCAAATCTTTCTGGTAAGCATGTTTAATATGGCATATGGTGGAGGAAGACTTGTTATGTGATTCACAGTTTGAAGAGTTGCACTTCCATGGTTACGCTTATTAGGACACTTTTGCCAGCAAATTGCATGACACCTTTTTATGAATGGTGGACTTATATTGTGGACTTAATCTTGTGAGCATTTGACCCTTTTCTTGGGGTTTATTGTGCACATTTCAGTTTTTTTTTTTTTATATCCTTTCTTCTTTTCATGTTTATTTTTTAATGGGTTATTGTATGAGTTTTGATTAGCTCAGCACTTGTTTATGTAAACTGTTTTACCATTGATATCTGTTGGTGTGCTAGCAGCTGGAATTTATTTCACATATTAGCACTATTACACTTCCATTATTCAAAGAGAATTCCCTTTACTTCGGGGGGATTTCTTTTAGTTTCTTGTTGCATCTCTGGGGCGGGAAGTAAAGGGAAATCGTCCCAACCTAGTGAAAGGTCCCATGCAAAAAAATCCCTCAAATGCAACAAAGCCAAAACAAACACCTTGCCGGTCAACAGCTGCCTGACTTGGATTGACATCATAGTTAGCAGACTATGAAACCGAAAAGCAATAATGAAAATGATGTGTTGATCTAATCATACCATGTATTGTGCTGTTGGATCCAATCTCACGGCTGACTTAATCTGGCTGTGTCTACAGCTATTTACTATCACATGGAATCGAGGAACTGATCCATCTGAAACTATCCGATGCTTTAATAAAAGCTGCACCAGAAGTCTACAAATCATCAGCAGGATGTTTATCTGAAGATGTGCTTACAACCTGTGTGTATTACTGAGAAGGAAATTCACTGGAGATGAAAGGAAGATGTCTGCCTGGAGCGACACTCCCCGCTGTTAGCAAATATCAAAGGCATGCAAATATGGTCTGAGTGATGCACTGATGGAGGAAGCAATGCACTGTTACAAACACTGTCTAATTACATTTCTTGCTTGAATGCGAATCTACTCATTCTATTTCCAAGAATTCAATTGCAAAACCTGAGAATCCATTTACTTTATAACATCTACATTTCTTTCTTTTTTTTTCCCATCTCGCACAAGCTTGCTTATTTACAGACAAGCAAGTTTAAGCTTCAGGGCGCTGTTTGATGATATGAGTCAGGGTCTCTGCCACCCAAAGCAATCAATTCCTACTAATGCGATTTCTGAAACCTCTACAGCTCAATGATCTCCCTGCACCTAATAACCTAACCTATATAACCTGTCCCCCCAAATATAATATATATTCCGCAAATTTTGTATATATTTAACACAGCCCCACCTGCATATCCCACTTCTATCCCCCCCCCCCATAATAAATATGTGAAACTCCTTCTCCAATCCAACACAGCCATTCTTCTTAGAAACCCACCCCTATTCCCCTGTATCCAATATAATATCCTAACCTGCGCACTCAACAGAACCAACCCTCTGCCCAGAACTACATCCCTATACTGCCCCTCAATGCAATATCTCTACTGCTTCTAACAGAGTCACCCCTAAAAATGACCCCACCTCCACTCCCCATATTCAATATTTGACACCCTACCTCCTATCCAACACAACCACCCCTCTGACCAGGCAGAACCGTACCTTATGATAACCTTCTAGCCAGTATCTCTACAGCTTTAACAAAGCTGCTACCTGAAAATAACCCCATCGACATTCACCTTGTATTCAGTGTGTGACCCTCCTGTGCATCCACCAGTGGTGGCTGGCGGGTTCTTCTTTTGGGGGGAAAGGCAAACAAACAACACCCCCCCTTTGCGGCGCAGCACTAAGATAGCATCCCCCTGCCAGGCGGCGCGGCACTGACAGCACCCCCCCTTCTCCCCACACAGGCAGTCTGGCACTTACCCACTTGTGTGGCGGGGCTGTGGTGTCCTTTCCTGGAGTGCAGGCAGCAGCGGCTCCGGTGCCCGCTCTATAAGTGTGTGTCTCCTCTTCCGCCAAAGCACTAGGCATCCAATAGAATCGCCTGACGCTTTGACCAATCGGGAAACAGGTTTCATGACCCGCCTCCTGATTGGCGAGAAGGAACTTTAGTGTGAAAATAGCTAAAATTTATTTGCTGTCATCACACAACGGGGTGGGCTTGGAGTGCAATGCTCTGCGCTCCGAGGCCACACTTTTTTTAAGCCTATTAGAGCCTCTGGTTCTAATCAGGTGCTTAAAAAAAACACCCACCCCACATTGGAATCCATGGTCCGGTGCCCTGATATGTAGATCAAGGGGCCGGACGTATGGATAGGGGAGGCGGTTTGGATAGCCACTCCTCTGCTCAGAACCTTACCCCTATTAAACTCTTTTTATAATATATAATTCCCCACCCCCCAGGGGGCGTGTTTTGACCTCGAAGGAAGATGGCCGCTTAACTTGCAAGCTCCCTCCAGCAGAGGTTTTCTTTAATCTCCACAGGAGGTAAACTTTACCGCTTTACAACCGTACAGTACATCATGGGAACATCCTCCCGCAATTCCTCCACCTCACGTTCCCGCTCCCTTTGAGACACCAGCGACACCTTAAGCCAGAGTATCCCGGCTTTGTTCAGGACACAGAGGGGCAGTATGGCGCCGTCCTCTCATGGCCCCCCCCCCCCCCCGCGGAGCTGTCCTCAGTCGGAGTACCGTCCACCCGCTCCACTCCCGACAACAGGGATGTGATTCTGACACCACACCAGCAGCCCAACCTGAGCGTTCTCCTCTCTGTGGCCCCAGACATAAAGTACACACTGACTGCAGCAATCACAGACCTCCGGATTGACATTCAGTCGATCGCTGGCAGAGTGCAGGAGCTAGAGAGAGTGGCGGCACACCAGACTACAGCAATCCACCATTTACATCAAGTGGCACACACACATCTTGCAGCTTAAAGATCTTAACCGCCAAATGGAAGATCTTGACAATCATGGCTGATGCCACAATCTGCAAATCGATCGATGCAGAACAACTGCAAACAACAGTGATCGGCCTGCTTAACAATCTCCTGGACAGACCCCCATCTACCCCAATTGGGATGGAACGTATACATTGAGCCCTACGTCCACAAGACAGGGAGTCTGATCCGCCCAGAGATGTAGTCTGCTGTATAGACTACAAATTAAAAGAAGAAATCTTAAGGAAGGCTCACAACCGAACCCAACTATCGTTCGGTGGCGCGGAGATTAGATTGTTCCAGGACCTGTCAAACATCACGCTCTAGCACCGCCGATAACTCTGCCCCCTCCTGAATGTTCTCCGTACGAAAGGAATCCAGTACAGGTGGAAATTCCCCTTCTGCCTGTCAGCCTCCAATCAAGGCCGCAACACCCTCCTCGGGGTCCCGGAAGATCTGCAGCATTTCTGCGGCACCCTAGAAATACCACTGGTGGACGTGCCAGAGTGGTATGCTGAATCTCGCCCATCCACTTATGAAACCAAAACTGACACGATCCAGCGCTGAACACATCGAAACCCAAGAACAAGGATAACGCTGAAAATGGTCTCCATCCGAAGCCCAGGCTCATTGCCCCTCTCCAGGTCTGCAGCACGAATCTGGTCCTACAAAGGCGCCACAATCCCGAAGAGCTTGCCGTGAAAGCTAAACGGTTTCACCGGAGGCTTCTGAGTTCAGATAAAGAGAGTTTTCTTTGTTTACATGTTTCCCTGTTACCCCACTACCACTCCGCTCACCCATGCACACCCGCAGCCTGAAAACACTGCCCATCGTCACCCCGTGCCATTGCCGTTTGAAGAATTCTTCCATACATGGGCAAATTTGCACACTATGCCCTCTGAGTTTGTTATATGGCTATGGACCTGAGGGATCTCTCTGGTATTCCACCTACGCTCCCTGATTCCAGACATCCCCTCCACCTGCACTGAGCGTCTCCTACGTGAACCCTTCACACTTAAAAATCTGCACGGACTGTGGCTCCCTGGCTGACTCCCTTCCGAATCCCTTTCCTAGGCCCATCCAGGCCAGATCCAGCTTCCCATGTGAACTTAGGACCCCACCGCACTGACCTGGTGAACAAATTCTACATACGCTAATGGACAAAGTTGTCGGAAAATCCGATCGTTCTGAACGCGGTGACGTAAAACACGTATGTCGGGACTATTAACAGGGCAGTAGCCAATAGCTTTCATCTCTTAATTTATTCTGAGCATGTGTGGCACTTTGTGCATCGGATTTGTGTACACATGATCGGAATTTAAACGATCGGATTTTGTTGTTGGAAAATTTCTATATCCTGCTCTCAAACTTTGTGTGTCCACACATGATCGGAATTTCCGACAACATAATCCGATTGCACTTTTTCCATCGGAAAATCCAACCGTGTGTACAGGGCATAACTCCCACCTATACCCTACCCCGTCTGTTATATGGACCGTACGCTCACTCCTCACAAGCATATACACCCCAACTAAACCTCTAACTCCTAACATATAGCCTTGGGTTCAGCAAGTTGAGTTGCAACAGATATTCCATGACACGTGAGCTTAGACTAGAACACAAGTTAAACTAAGAAGGCCTGAATTAGACAGAGCAGCTACCAATGGTCTCATTCAAGCTAGGACACACAAACCCCTACAGTAACAGGGTTCAAACCTTCCCTGCACCTTCCCTATAGAAGACCTGTACAACCCGAAAGCTTACCAATGAATGCTGATACTTTGCTGCCCTCCCACTGCTCTTGTCCTCCAATAGATTATTCAAGAGCAATACCCATATCCAAACCCTGATGTGACACTCATATTAATACCCAAGTTTAATGCTACATAGGGTTCTAGGCACTAGGAAATACATAGGAAAGTCTTTACAGATAAGTTCACGGTTGCGAGTTTTGTTTTGCTACAACAGGATTACGATCAGGATTATTATCAGTCCTGGTATTGGGTTTATAATTGTAATAAATACTTTCTTGTTTCAGTAATTTTTTCGTTCTTTTGATGTTATGTTTAGATTCAAATTTCGCTCTAGTATTCAGCGTGTTACATCTTTATATATCAGAGCACCACAGACAGGTTCACTACTTACTTTCGGCCTACTTATTTCAGGCCATGACACTCTTAACACTTAGATGCCCCACACTCATCTTGACAACGTGTCGCCCATTCTACGGATACGCTTGTCTCCTCTACGTCCCCAGACTCTACCCTACCAAACCTGCTCACACATGCTCCATTGCCACTTCTGACTGGCGGGATATTTACTATTGCTTACCGGACCTACTTTCCACTGTCTCACAACCCCCTCCCACCCAGTGGTGACGTCTAGGACCCTCATTTAAGCCTACTCACTCTCTAGGACCGTACCACTGACCCCATCCAGGCACACCCTATTACAGGTGTATATTTCACACAGACAAGCGAGCAGGTTCTTGCGAGTCATCGGACTCAACCTCGTCCTATAACCTATCTTGACCGTACTACTCATTCTTCGACAGATAACCCCTCACCCCTTCTCTCTCTCCCCCTCTTGCACCCATCTCTATTTCCCTATTCCATCTTCCCCCCTCTTTTCTCCTACCCCATACCACTTTTCAACCGTCCTAACTTATATCCCCTATTAGAAACTGTCCTTCCTCCTCTTCCTCCGACGTAAACATATCAAGTACCGCTGAGTAACCCAGTTGCTCAAACAGTGGATAACACTCCTCTCAAAAAATGGCTTCAGCTTCTGCATCCAAACGTACCCAATTCACTCTAAAAATCTTCTCTCTGAATGCACATGGTCTTCCCAGAAAAATGTTCCCAACTACATCTCTGAATGCATAAAAATAAAGCTGACACTATCTTCTTACAGGAAACACACTTTAAGGCAGATGCTGTCCCAAAACTATTTAACTCCTGCTACCCATCAGCCATTCACAAGCCCAACTACATATCAAAGTCTAAAGGGGTTTCTATCCTCTTCACTAAACATTGTCCATTCCAAGTGACATATCCGTATAAGGAAAGTTGATTCCTTTTTGTAAAGGGCTCCCTCCACGGGAAACCAGTTACTCTGGCAAACATATACGCACCTAATACAAAATAAGTCCCCTTCTTCCGATCCATGACACAATTGCTCTCAACTTTCCAAAATGGTATGCTAATCCTAGGTGGCGACTTTAATGTCCTCATGAATTGCCTACATGATACCTTGACGGGAACATCCACACTGCACAAATTGTGAGTATAGCCTCAAATAAAAAGGGTAATAAAATTTAAACCGTACCATCATCCAAATTAATATGTACAAGGAGAAGAGAGTGGGACATAGGGGACAGTGGCTGATGTTGGCCCCATAATGTTCACACCCTAAAATGGCTGGACTATACCGGTACAGGTAAACGATGATAGACAAAAATTATATAAAAGAAGTTTATTACAAAAAGGAAATACAAGGTATACAAATTAAAATGCAAAAGCAGAAATTCAAAGATCACCAAAGAATATCTGAAAATTACAAAGTATTGACTGGTCTGGTTCTCGACTAGTTTCGCGATATTATCGCTTCCTCAGGAGGACCAATCTATAAAACAAATAATATAATGCAATACAAGCAAAAACATTATACAGTACACTACAAGTAGTGATCGTAAAAACAGCATTACGGGCCACCCGACCCCCACGCCATCGCAAGTCTCTTCGTGGCTAGCATATGTATTACCCTTCGTTCCAACCATTATGGTGAGCCATATTACATGTTCCTATTGTTTATTAGCCTAGTGTAATCCCTCTTGTTTGCTCCCCTTTCCCCCTCTCCCTTTATCTTCCCTGTCCTTGTGTTTTGTCTGTCCTTCCTCACCCTGTCCCCCACCCCCTTCTTCCCTTCCCTCCACTACCCCCTCCCCCGGTGTCCCTCCCAGTTTCCCCCCCCTCCCCCCTCTTCCCCTTCCCATGTTCCATTACCCTTAACCTCCTTCCCTCCTCCCTCCCCGCCCCCCCTTTCCCCTCCTTTTTCCCTCCCTCCTTTTCCCCCCCTCCCCCTTTCCCTTCCCCCCAGTTTCCTTCCCCCTTTTCCCCTTGGCCCTCCCTTCCCTTTCCGCCCCCTCAACATGTGTTTGGGTAAATCCATTGTATCCTTTCATCAGCTATTTTTGTGGCCCCCCACTTATGTTATGCTTGTTTTAGAGGGCTCTAAACTATCCCCCTTGTCCGCCGCGGGGGAGAGTTGTTTGGGCGCCCTGGTGCCGCACACGATCACCCAATTATAGGGTAAGCCGAACTAGTTATTATGTTTTACTTTTTCCCCTTTCTACATGCTGTTTTTACGATCACTACTTGTAGTGTACTGTATAATGTTTTTGCTTGTATTGCATTATATTATTTGTTTTATAGATTGGTCCTCCTGAGGAAGCGATAATATCGCGAAACTAGTCGAGAACCAGACCAGTCAATACTTTGTAATTTTCAGATATTCTTTGGTGATCTTTGAATTTCTGCTTTTGCATTTTAATTTGTATACCTTGTATTTCCTTTTTGTAATAAACTTCTTTTATATAATTTTTGTCTATCATCGTTTACCTGTACCGGTATAGTCCAGCCATTTTAGGGTGTGAACATTATGGGGCCAACATCAGCCACTGTCCCCTATGTCCCACTCTCTTCTCCTTGAACATCCACACTGCCTTACAAAGCACTACGAGCATTCAAAACCAGGACCCAACTGATTAAGGATTTCTTACAAAAATATAGCCCCAAACCACTATCCGTAAGACCTTCCCTAGTCACAAACTACTGCCCTATTTCCTTATTGAACGTAGACCTTCAGCTCTTTGCCAAAATCATAGCCAATCGATTATTACCCTTATGAAGCATAAGAGCTTTTTGTCGAAAAATGTGACCGTGTTTATGCTCCATCGGTCTTTTGCTGGCGGAATTCCAGCCAGCAAAAGATTGAGGGCATGTTCTCTAATTTTCAGTCGGGAAAAGTTCCTATCCGAAAATGTGATCGTCTGTACAAATTCTGACACGCAAAATTCCTTGCATGCTCGGAAACAATTCGACGCATGCTCGGAAGCATCGAACTTTATTTTCTCGGCTTGTTGTAGTGTTGTTCGTCACCGCATTCTTGACGGTCGAAAATTCAGAGAACTTTTTTGTGATCGTGTGTATGCAAGGCAAGCTTGAGCGGAATTCTGTTGGAAAAACCATCCAAGTTTTTTTCCGAAGGAAAATCCGCTTGTGTGTACGGGGCATTACTGATTAACTCATCTCTCTAGACCAACTAGGCTTCATACAGGGCAGAGAGGTGAGAGACAACACCCTGAAAGCAATAAATATACATAGATGGTTAACGTTAACACATCAACGAGGGTTATTCTTATCACTGGATGAGGAGAAGGCATTCGATAGAGTGGCCTGGGACTACATGTCTGAAGCTCCTAAAGCACTCGGCATTCAGGAACATATGCTACAATTCATCCATTACTCCTCCCCCACTGCCAAAGTCCGAGTTAACGGCCACCTATCGAATGCCTTTTCAATATCATATGGAACACGGCAAGGTTGCCCTCTCTCTCCCTTAATCTTCAACCTCACCCTTGAACCTCTACTATACCGCCTCAGGACTGACCCCGATATAAAAGGGGTCTCGATATACCAAACCACTCTTAAACTAGCAGCTTTCGCAGATGATATTCTTTTATTTCTCACGGAACCACATGTTACATTGCCTAACTTGCTTAAAGACTTTTCTACGTTCAAATTCTTAACCAATCTACAAAAAAATCTCTGCAAATCACAAGCACTAAATATTTGCTTACCAACAGATACGCTTGAACAATGCCAATCGAATTACCCATGTAGATGGAGCAGGGATTCGATCACATTTACCTTCCAAATTATCATACCTATACACTAAAAACTACCTCAGGATTCTCCAAAACATTCAACTGAACTTAAAGTCTTGGTCTGTAGGCCTGTTCTCATGGTTTGGCAGGGCATCGATTGTTAAGATGAACATTCTGTCCAGAATATTATATGTTATGCAGACAGTACCCATAAAACTACCGTGGGCCTTTTTTCGCCTCCTATCGCAGAGCCTGCATAGAATTTATTTGGGGCAAATTATGTCCTAGAATAAGCTTTGAAAGACTAGTAGTTCCCAAGCCAAAGGGAGGTATTGGCCTCTCAGACATCCTAAAATACCACTGGGCTTGCCAGCTAGCAAGAATTATAGACTGGACCGTTCACTCCCGGCTCAAAGCATGGGTACAAACCAAACATGCGTTCTCTCCACTACCTCTACACCAACTTCCATGGATAGCTACATCCCACATACCACAAGAGTGCAAACTACATCCGTTAATTGGCAACACTCTACACATCTTCAAAATGGCATGCCACAAATTGAAAATATCCTCCTTTCCAGGCCCACTCACCCCTATTTGCCACAATCCAGAATTCTCCCCAGATTTATCAGACTCTCGGACTTTGAACCCCATCCCAACATCAGAGCTGAACATTTTTTCTCAAAGGATGCCATCCTGACCTTACTAACATTATCTGCGCAGATGCCAGGTCATTCCTTCCCTTTCTAGACATATATCCAATTAAGACATTTTCTAGATAAACCCCTATTACGTCCTGAATATTCTAGACAACATACACCATTCGAAACATTATGCACAAGAAAAGAGCCGCAAAGGCACCTGATCTCAGACTTGTACGCTATCTTATTTTCTGACATCAATCCCAGATCCAACATAGCTAGCCGCAAGTGGGAAAGAGAACTTGCCATAGACCTTTCAGATGACGAATTGAAGAACATATCCTTTTGTACACACAAGGGGACAATCAACGTATCTACACAAGAAAATGGATTTAAGGTCTTATCTAGATGGTATAAAACCCCCCTCAGGTTTCACTAAATATCCCCTGCTATCCCCCCAAACTGCTGGCACTGCTCAGACAAGGAAGGATTACTTCTACACATATGGTGGTTCTGTACCATAATCCAACCCTTCTGGACAGAAGTACACCGCCTAATTACTCAAATCACTACCTACTCGATTGACTTCTCTCTGGCCCAAATGCTCCTACATCATTCTTCTACTCATCAAAAAGACTGCAAGCACTCCCTCACCTTTCACTTAGTTAACGCAGCCAGAATGACCATACCTGCCAAGTGGAAATCACCCAACTCGCCAACTATAGCGGATTGGCTCAGGCGCATAAATAAGGTTGAGGAAATGGAAGACCTAGTCCATCAAGCCAACGACACATCTTCCAAATTTCGGAAAACTTGGTCTTGTTGGCAACACTTCAAAACAACTAACGAGTACTCCCAAATATGGATCCATTAAAGATCGCCCCTACACTTTACCAGATCGGAGGAGGAGGAAGGGCCCCCCCATCTCTCTCCTCCCTTCCCTCTCGATTTCCCTACCTCTCTACCACTGATGGTACCCCCTACATAGCCTCTATCCCCCAGAGAACGTTTCCCAATCCATATACTACCCCCCATTCCCCCAGACCCATTATTTCTCTTTACTACCCCCTACCCAATACAAAATACTTAAAATTACTAATTTGGATTAGCAAATAATCCAAATTATCTCGCCCGAGACACTTAAGTGTAAACTAGGCCTCCTAGATACTCCTCCCTCTGTATTGGTTGCTAGAGGTCCTGTGACCGCACAAACCACACTGGATTATACGCACATGATGCAACCACGTACAATGCACACATTCCACTTGGTGACTGGGTTTAGACCCAGTCTCCTAGATGACACAGATTTACAGACCTAAACATTAGAGTACAAATTCAAGACTCAAGTTAATTATGATGCTCTTTAGGCCTACATACCGCTTGCTTGTTTGGATAAAAAAAAAACCTCTCTCTCTCTATATATATATATATATATATATATATATATATATATATATATATATATAACCCCCAAACACAGCCTGCATATACCCTTGATACCAGTTGCGTATAAACACCATCCACTGTATTTTCTGCCTTCAACTCTGCCATACTGATCTAGGTTGAAGAAAATTACATTTGTTGCATTTGTATACATTTGGCTAAAGCTAGTGACATTGAAGATATGATATACTTAGGTAGGTGCCCTTTTGAAGAAGGGCTTTATCTGTACAGCCCAAACCGTCATGCATTTGACACTGAATGGAACTTGAATTGATGTCTTTTTCTAATAAATTTATTAAGTGCAGCAATCCCATTACATACATATATATATATATATATATATATATATATATACAGTATCTCACAAAAGTGAGTTCACCCTTCATATTTTTGTAAATATTTTATTATATCTTTTCATGTGACAACTCTGAAGAAATTACACTTTGCTACAATGTAAAAGTAGTGAGTGTACAGCTTGTATAACGGTGTAAATTTGCTGTCCCCTCAAAATAACTCAACACACAGCCATTAATGTCTAAACCACTGCCAACAAAGTACACCCCTAAGTGAAAATGTCCAAATTGGGCCCAATTAGCTATTTTCTCTCCCCGGTGTCATGTGACTCGTTAGTGTTACAAGATCTCAGGTGTGAATGGGGAGCAGGTGTGTTAAATTTGGTGTTATCGCTCTCAGTCTCTCATACTGGTCACTGGAAGTTCAACATGGCACCTCATGGCAAAGCACTCTTTAAGGATCTGAAAATAAGAATTGTTGCTCTACATAAAGATGGCCTAGGCTATAAGAAGATTGCCAAGACCCTGAAACTGAGCTGCAGCACAATGGCCAAGACTTGAAGGGATGGGTGTTCAGGCTGTCAGTGCTCAGACCATACGCCGCACACTGCATGGCTGTCATCCCAGAAGGAAGCCTCTTCTAAAGATAATGCACAAGAAAGCCCACTAACAGTTTGCTGACGATAAACTGACTAAGGATATGGATTACTGGAACTGTGGTCTGATGAGACCAAGATAAACTTATTTAGTTTAGATGGTGTTCAATAGCTTAAGCACAATAAGTAATAGCTCAAGCGTAATAAGTAATAGGGATGATTCACTCCTTATGGAATGGCTTGGCAAAAGACTTTGCCACCCAGCTTCACAGCAGGCTGCTTCTACTGTGCTGTCTATTTGGATATCTATTAGTGCTCACACAGTCCTTTTTCTTTGGAGAGTGACCAATAAAGAGTAAAAAATAAAACAAAAATTGAAAGATTTAAAGTTCAGGGATGAACTTACAAAGAAAATTAGATATCCCCTAATGTTCAAAGAATCATTTTCCTTTGTGATATATTGATTGTTAATTGGTAAATGTTATACACAGTATATATATATATATATATATATATATATATATATATATATATATATATATATATATATATATATATATATACACACAGTATAAAGCAAAAGAAAATGAAATAAAACAGCAATTTAATGATTAGAGAAGATAGAGTATTAGTATCAACTTCATAAACAACTGCTGGCCTTTAAAATTAACTGGGATATTATTTTTGATTCAAAAACAAAAGGTAAAATTTTCCCAGCATGTGGCATGTTGGTCTTTCACAGTAGCCTCAACCACAGGCTCAGTCAAGCCGGAAGCTTTTAGCGTCCATAGCAGACTAGGAAGAGACCGCTGGTGATGGATTGAAACTTAATTTTCTGATCTTCAGTGAAGGAGCCAGAACACATTAAACATCTTCCGCCGGGGCCTGCGTGAGCAAAGGGTGTACTGATGTTTATTTGTTAAAAGTGCAGCATTAGTGGAAGTGTCAGTACATCTGCGATTGTTTGTGCTCAGAGAAGCAAGTAATTAGCTGAGCAATTTTGGAGCAAATTGAGAGTAATAAATAAAAATGACAACTTGCTTAGTAGTTTTTGTTTAGCGTGGAGAATGAATAAACACAGCTGCAAAGCATTCTGATGTTTTCATTTTTTTTCTAGATAACGAGGATAATTTTTAAACCCCAACTCCAGCCAAGTAGTTTTTATTTAATTTCAGATAAAGTAGGGAAGGGTTAGAGCCTGCGTTTGGTTTGTAATGAGGACTCTAACTTTGTAATGAAGAATAAATAAAGTAAAGTGCAATAACGCTGGATGGGATGCTCGCACACATGGAGAAGCTTCTACAAGATGGCTCAAATAGTTCGAAAAAGATGGAGCTCCACACCAATCGTAAGGAGTAAAAAATTAGTTTTTGCATTTTTGACAGGGTGTATGTCGGGGTATGGCCATCTGTACCCATGCACGTGGGGGTACTTCTCGCACGATGCATGCTCATCAATGCCTGGGACCAGGCGGAGACTGTGGTCATGTGAAGAATCAAATATTAAGGTAGTTCCCCAACTTAGAGATGGGCTTTAACATTGTACCTCATGTCCAGGCCATTGATCTCCATAACGTGGGTTCGGATCTGGTTGCTGTTGGACACCAACTGTTGGGAAGGGAGCCAAATAACCAACCCCTCACTACCGAAGAACCCATCACTTTACCAGGTACCATGCCTAACGACTGGTTGCTTGTAGCTTGTTCCTTCACTTGGTTACCCATAGCTGCTACCCTCCTCTTCTTGTCTTGTCGAGTTAACCTCTTGTAGTAGGATTACTTCATACCCTGTAGTTCTTTACACACCCTGGTTCTTTGGAATACTTTAGAACCAACATGCACCCCTTTGTGTAACTTCAGACCAGGCTCATAACAGTTAATATGACTTTACTGAACATGATGGAGCATACAGTTTAATATGAACAATGTTCTGTTCCTAATCCTAACTAAGATAACGTAGCGGCCCAGGCATACCTCCGTGAGGTGAGAGTCCATTATGGCATTGTCCATGACTTGAATGTCCTTTGCAATTCCCCTTTCTTTGGTAGTGCCAACAACCACACTGTATCTGATGATATTCTGAGAGGCAGTTTCCTTGTGTCTGATGGTGTTTTGTGTGCCTGCACCCTTGTACAGAAAAGGGCACACAATGTCCTGTAAAACCAGTGATGGTTAACTTACTTGATGTTGGGGGCCTCAAGTGTGATCCCTGACATTGACAAAGGTCCAAGCATAATATTCAGTAAATGTAATGCTACAGAAAGCTTTCAGGCGTGCTACAAGAGATGGTCAGAGACAACGGATATGCTACAAGAGATGGTCAGAGACAACAGATATGCTGCAAGAGATGGTTAGAGACAACAGACACTCTACAAGAGATGGTCAGAGACTGCAGATATTCTACAAGACATGGTCAGAGACTGCAGATATGCTACAAGAGATGGTCGGAGACTACAAACATGCTTCAAGAGACTACCAGAGACTGCAGATATGCTGCAGAAGATAGCCAGATATCATGCATGGCCAAACATGTTCAAGGAGTTATTGTACAGTGGAAGCAGAGGTGTAGTTTGAAGCTTGTGGGACTCGATGCAAAAGGTTGACCTTGGGCTCCCCACAACCACCCACCGATTCCACCGCATTCCAAAATACTCCCACCGTACATCAAGATACTCCAAGTAGCTCAAAAGGTATTTCAGGTCTTCATTTACATATTGAGATGGTAATTCAAAAGATTTTGGTGGAATTGCCCACATTTTGACATACCTCTCCAATTATTTTGAATGCCTTGGAGCAGCGGCAGGCAACCTTTGAGAGGTGGAGAGATCTATCTGAACAACATTAAAAAGATCATAGATCATTCGGGTGCAGATCCACCCCACCTTTTTTTTTTTGTAAGAAGTTAACTAACAAGGCTTAATTAAATAGTAAGGAAAACACAGAAAAATATAAAAAAACAAATGTCACTGTAAAAATATAAACTAAGCTCTCCCCTAAGAGTGGACAGTATCAGTCAGTAGAGCAGTGGACAGTGTCAGTAGGGCAGTGGATGGTGTGTGGACGGTGTCTGGACAGTGTCAGTAGGGCAGTGGATGGTGTCTGCACAGTGTCAGTAGGGCAGTGGACGGTGTTTGGACAGTGTCAGTAGGGCAGTGGATGGTGTCTGGTAGAGCTGCATGATTAATTGTTAAAAAATCGCCATCTCGATTCAATCTCCCTCATGATCCTTCTGTTCTTTTTGAGATCAAAGGGATGAACTTTAGTCTGTAAATGAGGTCAGTTTAACCACTTAAAGACTAAAGCCACGTACACAAAAGCGGAATGTCCGACAGAAAGAGTCAGACGGAAGCTTTTCATCGTCTATTCCGATCGTGTGTATGCCTCATCTGACTTTTCTTTTCGAAAATTCTGACGGATCTAGAAATTAACATGTTCTAAATATTTCTGACAAAACCAATTCCTATCGGGAAAACCACTCGTCTGTATGCTGTTCCGACAAACCAAAAACGACGCATGCTCTGAAGCAAGTACGAGACGGAAGCTATTGGCTACTGGCTATTGAACTTACTTTTTCTAGTCCCGTCGTACGTGTTGTACGTCACCTCGTTCTGGATGGTCGGACTTTGGTGTGACACATACAAGACCGCTTGAGCGGAATTATGGTGGAGTTTATCCTGAAAGAGCAAAACCGGTCGTGTGTACGCGGCATAAGTCTTTTTCTGACACTTGTTGCTTACAAGTTAAAATCAGTATTTTTTGCTATTAAACTCCCAAACATTATATATATATTTTTTAGCAGAGACCCTAGAGAAAAGAATGATGGTCGTTACAATATGTCTCACTGTATTTGGCAGGGGTCTTTCAACTGCAATTTTTTTGGAAAAAAGTACACTTCAATGATTAATAATAAAAAAAATGCACAGTAAAGTTAGCCCAATTTTTTTGTATAATGTGAAATGATGTTACGCTAAGAATTGTGAGAGAATCGTGATCTTTATTCTAAGCAAAAAAAAATGGGTATTCCCATTTTATCCAGAATTGTGCAGCTCTAGTGTCTGACCAGTGTCAGTAGGGCAATGGACGGTGTCTGGACAGTGTCAGTAGGGCAGTGAATGGTGTGTGGACAGGGCCGGATTAACATAGGGGCTGATGGAGCTGCAGCTCCAGGCCCCTGCCTTAAAATCGGCCCTCCCAGCCAGCATTATAAGCCTGGTTTCTCCTGTCGATAAACTTCTATGGGACAGGAGAAGCTGTGTGTAAATGTAGGGGTGTCTGGCTGCATCTGTGTTGGCTCACTGTGGTTATTACAGTGTCACAGTGCACAGTTCCCCCCCTACACGAATGGCTCTGCCTTCCCCCTCCCCTCTCTCCTCTCTCTGTGTGCAGTGAAGGAGCCGTGTGGGTTGGGAAATTATGAACAGAGCAGCCCGCAGATAAAAGGTGAACACATATGTGAGTGATGAGCTTCCAACCATCCAAGTGTGAGCTCAGTGACTGGACTCTTATCTCCCTTCTCTCCCCCTCTTTTACCTTTATCTTCAGCAATGGCTGTTATAACTGCAGTCCATATGTAGACTTGGCTCCTTGTTCTTTTAGGTTGGTTCGCACTGCTTTGCTGTGTTTTGGCCCATTGCTGGTGTATCCGCAGTTTTCCTGCGTTTTACCCACAGTCCTATTGATTTCTATTAGGTTGCATGTTTTTTCTGAAAGAGCACCAAAATTCCTGCGTGCTGCATTTTATCTTTGGCGCACTGTCAGAAAATGCAGCAAAAATATGCAACCTGATATAAAGCAATAGGTCTGCAGCTAAAACTTCAGATACACAAGCAGTGCGCCCAAACTGCAGCACACCACTGTGAGCCCAAAGGCTTGTACACACCCCCCTCTGTAGAACTTGCTCTGATCAATACTGCTGGCATTCATTTTACACACAACCATACCGTCCCAGATGAGGAGGGGTGGGGGCTAGAGGGATTTGTTTGACTATGCAGGCCCTGTCCCTTCTTTCCATCCTGGAAGAGTCCTGGAGGGAGTGGCAGGCTGCTGGTGGCAAGTGACACTGTATCTGGGGTCAGGCTGCTGGTGGCAAGTGGCACATTGCATCTGATGGCAAGTTGCACACTGTATGTGGTGGCACGTTGCTAGTGGCAGGCTGCTGGTGGCAAGTGACACGCTGTATCTGGTGACAGGCTGTCAGTGGCAAGTGGCACACTGTATCTGGTGACAGGCTGTCGGTGGCAAGTGGCACAATGTATCTGGTGAAAGGCTGCTGGTGGCAAGTGGCACACTGTATCTGGTGCCAGGCTGCAGGTGACAAGTGGCACACTGTATCTGGTGCCAGGCTGCAGGTGACAAGTGGCACACTGTATCTGGTGGCAGGCTGCAGGTGACAAGTGGCACACTGTATCTGGTGCCAGGCTGCAGGTGACAAGTGGCACACTGTATCTGGTGGCAGGCTGCAGGTGACAAGTGGCACACTGTATCTGGTGCCAGGCTGCAGGTGACAAGTGGCACACTGTATCTGGTGGCAGGCTGCTGGTGGCAAGTGGCACACTGTATCTGGTGCCAGGCTGCAGGTGACAAGTGGCACACTGTATCTGGTGGCAGGCTGCAGGTGACAAGTGGCACACTGTATCTGGTGGCAGGCTGCTAGTGTCAAGTGGCACACTGTATCTGGTGGCAGGCTGCTAGTGTCAAGTGGCACACTGTATCTGGTGGCAGGCTGCTGGTTGCAAGTGGCACACTGTATCTGGTGGCAGGCTGCTGGTTGCAAGTGGCACACTGTATCTGGTGGAAGGCGGCTGGTGGCAAGTGACACTGTATCTGGTGGCAGGCTGCTGGTGGCAAGTGGCACATTGCATCTGATGGCAAGTTGCACACTGTATGTGGTGGCACGTTGCTAGTGGCAGGCTGCTGGTGGCAAGTGACACGCTGTATCTGGTGACAGGCTGTCAGTGGCAAGTGGCACACTGTATCTGGTGACAGGCTGTCGGTGGCAAGTGGCACAATGTATCTGGTGAAAGGCTGCTGGTGGCAAGTGGCACACTGTATCTGGTGCCAGGCTGCAGGTGACAAGTGGCACACTGTATCTGGTGCCAGGCTGCAGGTGACAAGTGGCACACTGTATCTGGTGGCAGGCTGCAGGTGACAAGTGGCACACTGTATCTGGTGGCAGGCTGCTAGTGGCAAGTGGCACACTGTATCTGGTGGCAGGCTGCTAGTGTCAAGTGGCACACTGTATCTGATGGCAGGCTGCTGGTTGCAAGTGGCAGACTGTATCTGGTGGCAGGCTGCTGGTTGCAAGTGGCACACTGTATCTGGTGGAAGGCTGCTGGTGGCAAGTGACACTGTATCTGGTGGCAGGCTGCTGGTGGCAAGTGGCACATTGCATCTGATGGCAAGTTGCACACTGTATGTGGTGGCACGTTGCTAGTGGCAGGCTGCTGGTGGCAAGTGACACGCTGTATCTGGTGACAGGCTGTCAGTGGCAAGTGGCACACTGTATCTGGTGACAGGCTGTCGGTGGCAAGTGGCACAATGTATCTGGTGAAAGGCTGCTGGTGGCAAGTGGCACACTGTATCTGGTGCCAGGCTGCAGGTGACAAGTGGCACACTGTATCTGGTGGCAGGCTGCAGGTGACAAGTGGCACACTGTATCTGGTGGCAGGCTGCAGGTGACAAGTGGCACACTGTATCTGGTGGCAGGCTGCTAGTGGCAAGTGGCACACTGTATCTGGTGGCAGGCTGCTAGTGTCAAGTGGCACACTGTATCTGGTGGCAGGCTGCTGGTTGCAAGTGGCACACTGTATCTGGTGGCAGGCTGCTGGTTGCAAGTGGCACACTGTATCTGGTGGAAGGCTGCTGGTGGCAAGTGACACTGTATCTGGTGGCAGGCTGCTGGTGGCAAGTGGCACACTGTATCTGGTGGCAGGCTGTGGTTGGCAAGTGGCACACTGTATCTGATGGAAGGCTGCTGGTGGCAAGTGGCACACTGTATCTGGTGGCAAGTGGCACACTATCTGGTGGCAAGCTGCTGGTAGCAAGTGGCACACTGTATCTGGTGAAAGGCTGCTGGTGGCAAGTGGCACACTGTATCTGGTGGCAGGCTGCTAGTGCCAAGTGGCACACTGTATCTGGTGGCAGGCTGCTAGTGCCAAGTGGCACACTGTATCTGGTGGCAGGCTGTTGGTGGCAAGTGGCACACTGTATCTGGTGGCAGGCTGCTGGTGGCAAGTGGCACACTGTATCTGGTGGAAGGCTGCTGGTGGCAAGTGACACTATCTGGTGGCAGGCTGCTGGTGGCAAGTGGCACACTGTATCTGGTGGCAGGCTGCTGGTGGCAAGTGGCACATTGCATCTGATGGCAAGTTGCACACTGTATGTGGTGGCACGTTGCTAGTGGCAGGCTGCTGGTGGCAAGTGACACGCTGTATCTGGTGACAGGCTGTCAGTGGCAAGTGGCACACTGTATCTGGTGGCAGGCTGCTGGTGGCAAGTGGCACACTGTATCTGGTGGCAGGCTGCTGGTGGCAAGTGGCACATTGCATCTGATGGCAAGTTGCACACTGTATGTGGTGGCACGTTGCTAGTGGCAGGCTGCTGGTGGCAAGTGACACGCTGTATCTGGTGACAGGCTGTCAGTGGCAAGTGGCACACTGTATCTGGTGACAGGCTGTCGGTGGCAAGTGGCACAATGTATCTGGTGAAAGGCTGCTGGTGGCAAGTGGCACACTGTATCTGGTGCCAGGCTGCAGGTGACAAGTGGCACACTGTATCTGGTGCCAGGCTGCAGGTGACAAGTGGCACACTGTATCTGGTGGCAGGCTGCAGGTGACAAGTGGCACACTGTATCTGGTGGCAGGCTGCTAGTGGCAAGTGGCACACTGTATCTGGTGGCAGGCTGCTAGTGTCAAGTGGCACACTGTATCTGGTGGCAGGCTGCTGGTTGCAAGTGGCACACTGTATCTGGTGGCAGGCTGCTGGTTGCAAGTGGCACACTGTATCTGGTGGAAGGCTGCTGGTGGCAAGTGACACTGTATCTGGTGGCAGGCTGCTGGTGGCAAGTGGCACATTGCATCTGATGGCAAGTTGCACACTGTATGTGGTGGCACGTTGCTAGTGGCAGGCTTCTGGTGGCAAGTGACACGCTGTATCTGGTGACAGGCTGTCAGTGGCAAGTGGCACACTGTATCTGGTGACAGGCTGTCGGTGGCAAGTGGCACAATGTATCTGGTGAAAGGCTGCTGGTGGCAAGTGGCACACTGTATCTGGTGCCAGGCTGCAGGTGACAAGTGGCACACTGTATCTGGTGGCAAGCTGCAGGTGACAAGTGGCACACTGTATCTGGTGGCAGGCTGCAGGTGACAAGTGGCACACTGTATCTGGTGGCAGGCTGCTAGTGGCAAGTGGCACACTGTATCTGGTGGCAGGCTGCTAGTGTCAAGTGGCACACTGTATCTGGTGGCAGGCTGCTGGTTGCAAGTGGCACACTGTATCTGGTGGCAGGCTGCTGGTTGCAAGTGGCACACTGTATCTGGTGGAAGGCTGCTGGTGGCAAGTGACACTGTATCTGGTGGCAGGCTGCTGGTGGCAAGTGGCACACTGTATCTGGTGGCAGGCTGTGGTTGGCAAGTGGCACACTGTATCTGATGGAAGGCTGCTGGTGGCAAGTGGCACACTGTATCTGGTGGCAAGTGGCACACTATCTGGTGGCAAGCTGCTGGTAGCAAGTGGCACACTGTATCTGGTGAAAGGCTGCTGGTGGCAAGTGGCACACTGTATCTGGTGGCAGGCTGCTAGTGCCAAGTGGCACACTGTATCTGGTGGCAGGCTGCTAGTGCCAAGTGGCACACTGTATCTGGTGGCAGGCTGCTGGTGGCAAGTGGCACACTGTATCTGGTGGCAGGCTGCTGGTGGCAAGTGGCACACTGTATCTGGTGGAAGGCTGCTGGTGGCAAGTGACACTGTATCTGGTGGCAGGCTGCTGGTGGCAAGTGGCACACTGTATCTGATGGAAGGCTGCTGGTGGCAAGTGGCACACTGTATCTGGTGGCAAGTGGCACACTATCTGGTGGTAAGCTGCGGGTAGCAAGTGGCACACTGTATCTGGTGGAAGGCTGCTGGTGGCAAGTGACACTGTATCTGGTGGCAGGCTGTGGTTGGCAAGTGGCACACTGTATCTGATGGAAGGCTGCTGGTGGCAAGTGGCACACTGTATCTGGTGGCAAGTGGCACACTATCTGGTGGCAAGCTGCTGGTAGCAAGTGGCACACTGTATCTGGTGAAAGGCTGCTGGTGGCAAGTGGCACACTGTATCTGGTGGCAGGCTGCTAGTGCCAAGTGGCACACTGTATCTGGTGGCAGGCTGCTGGTGGCAAGTGGCACACTGTATCTGGTGGCAGGCTGCTGGTGGCAAGTGGCACACTGTATCTGGTGGCAGGCTGCTGGTGGCAAGTGACACTGTATCTGGTGGCAGGCTGCTGGTGGCAAGTGGCACACTGTATCTGGTGGCAGGCTGTGGTTGGCAAGTGGCACACTGTATCTGATGGAAGGCTGCTGGTGGCAAGTGGCACACTGTATCTGGTGGCAAGTGGCACACTATCTGGTGGCAAGCTGCTGGTAGCAAGTGGCACACTATATCTGGTGAAAGGCTGCTGGTGGCAAGTGGCACACTGTATCTGGTGGCAGGCTGCAGGTGACAAGTGGCACACTGTATCTGGTGGCAGGCTGCTGGTGGCAAGTGGCACACTGTATCTGGTGGCAGGCTGCTGGTGGCAAGTGGCACACTGTATCTGGTGGCAGGCTGCTGGTGGCAAGTGGCACTGTATCTGGTGGCAGGCTGCTGGTGGCAAGTGGCACACTGTATCTGGTGGCAGGGTGCTGGTGGCAAGTGGCACACTATCTGGTGGCAGGCTGCTGGTGGCAAGTGGCACACTGTATCTGGTGGCAGGGTGCTGGTGGCAAGTGGCACACTATCTGGTGGCAGGCTGCTGGTAGCAAGTGACACACTGTATCTGGTGGCAGGCTGCTGGTGGCAAGTGGCACACTGTATCTGGTGGCAAGTGGCACAATGTATATGGTGACAGGCTGGTGGTAGCATGTGAAACACTGTATCTGGTGGCAGGCTGGTGGTGGCAAGTGGCACACTGCATCTGGTGGCAAGTGGCACAATGTATCTGGTGGCAGGCTGGTGGTTGCAAGTGGCACGCTGTATCTGGTGGCAGGCTGCTAGTGGCAAGTAGCACACTGTATCTGTGGCAGGCTGTGGGTAGCAAGTGGCACACTGTATATGGTGGCAGGCTGCTGGTGGCAAGTGACATGCTGCATCTAGCGGCAGGCAACTGTGGAAAGTGATACTCTACATCTGGTGGCAGGCTATGGGTGGCAAGTGACAAGCTGCATCTGGTGGCAAGTGACAAGCTGAGGTTCCCACTGATTCTGCATGATGGTGAGTTGAACTATTTCACTATATATTACGATGTAGTAACTGAAATAATGGAATTTGATCATCCTGACACCATATCAAGCATGGTGTCAGGATGATTGATTTTAAGTACTAACACCAGCCATTTGCCTGACAAATCACCTCCAATGCCGATTTCCCTGCCAACCCCGAGACTACATCCTCCACCCTTATCTTTTTTTGGGAAGAGGGGGTTGTCCCTAAATGACAGTTTGGAAATGTGGTCGCCCTATGTTGCTGTTAGTGAGAGACCGCATAGCAGGTGGTATTGGTGGTGTTGCTGCTGCTCAGAGGCTGCACGGCTGGTATTACTGGTGAGAGTATATTTAATTCGTTTTAGCGAAAAATTGTTTGCATTTTCATTTTGTTTCCATAAAAAGGCCCACCAAAATCCTCAGCACCAGGCCCATGATGCTCTTAATCTGACCCTGTGTGTGGACAGTGTCAGTAAGTCCATAGGGGGCCCTCGATCCCGCCCCCCCATGTGAATGGGTATCGGGTACATCGTACCCCTACTCAGTCACCAAAACAGTGTCAAAATGCAAAAACCACAAGAGACTAGGGATGGGCTGTCTGGTCGGGTCAAAGATGAGTTCGACTCGAACATTGGCTGTTCGCCGTTTGCCGAATAGCGAACAATTTTGGGTGTTCACGGCAAATTTGAAAGCCGCGGAACACCCTACGTAACCGGGTGACCCCGCCCCCTCTGACATCACGGGGAAAACCATAGGGAAGTCCCCGTGAAGTCCCCGTGCACCAGAGGGGGGCGGGGTCACCGGGTGGCCCTCAGTTATATAAGAACTGTCAGAAGAACAGAAGCGTCACACTGCGGGAACCTCCCATGGATGCGGATCATCCGGAGAATGAAGCAGGGAAGAAGAAGCCAGAGGAAGATGCGGACGAAAAGACCGAAGGAAGAGGCAGAGGATCGGAGGAAGAAGAGGAAGAAGAAGAGGAAGAAGCGAGGGAAGAACAAGCTGGAGGAAGAAAACCGAATGAAGAGCAGAAGAAGATGGAAGAAGAATCGGGGAAAGAAGAAGACATTAATAAAGGAATTGTCAAAAATCGTCTCTTGTCTTTTTTAACATTTTTGACACTCTTTTTGTGAAATGGTTGATGGTACATATGTACCCCATTACCATTTCACACGGGGGGCGGGATCTGGGGGTCCCCTTGTTAAAGGGGGCTTCCAGATTTCGATAAGTTCCCCGCCCGCAGACCCCCACAGCCACCGGGCAAGGGTTGTGGGGATGAGGCCCTTGTCCCCATTAACATGGGGACATCCCCCCATGTTGAGGGCATGTGGCCTGGTATGGTATGCGCTCTCTCGTCCCCCCCTCTTTTCCTGCGGCCTGCCAGGTTGCATGCTTGGATAAGGGTCTGGTATGGATTTTTAGGGGGACCCCCACATCATTTTTTTTTTTAATTTTGGCGTGGGGTTCCCCTTAAAATCCATACCAGACCCTTCAGGTCTGGTATGGATTTTGAGGGGGACACCTACGCCATTTAAAAAAAAATTTTGGCGTGGGGTTCCTCTTAATATCCATACCAGACCTGAAGGGCCTTGTATGCAATCTTTTTTTTAAATTTTGGTTCAGGGTTCCCCTTAATATTCATACCAGAACCAAAGGGCCTGGCAATGCACTGTGGGGGAATCTCAGGCCGTTTTTTTCAATGACTTTTATGAGTATTGCAGAGACCTGACAATTCATTATAGCAGCCGGCGCTACCGCTAGTATTTTTAAATGACTTTTTTTTCCTTTAGAAATGTAATTTTGCTCTCGGACTGTTGTAAACACGGAAAACATGCGCCACTTTACAGGCATACTACAGACACCCCCAGGTACGAAATTTAAAGGAATATTTCTTTATTTCAAAGTGTCATTTCTTCAGTGTTGTCACATGAAAAGATATAATAAAATCTTTACAAAAATGTGAGGGGTGTGCTCACTTTTGTGAGATACTGTATATTGCCGGGATCCGATAATACATTACAACCGTGAGCAGTTTTAAAAGACAATTTTTTTCCTTTAGAAATGTCATTTTGCTGCGGTACTGTTCTAAACATGGGAAAGATGCGCTACTTTACAGGCATACTATTAACACCCCCAGGCACGATATTTAAAGGAATATTTATTTTATTGTTTCACTTTAAGCATTATTATAATCACTGCTCCCGAAAAAACGTCAGTTTTTAAAACTTTTTTTTAGCATTGATACATGTCCCCTGGGGCAGGACCCAGGTCCCCAAACACGTTTTATGACAATAACTTGCATATTAACCCTTAAAATTAGCACTTTTGATTTTTCATGTTCGTGTCCCATAGACTTTAACGGTGTTCGCGTGTTCAAACAAATATTTTGCCTGTTCGCATGTTCCGCTGTGAACTGAACCAGGGGGTGTTCGGGCCATCGCTACAAGAGACAGTTTTTGTAGTGTACATCCACCATCCATCACGCCACCTGACGGACCCGAAAAACAGAAAAAACTTACAAAGCTCCGCCTCGATGTGAGGCATCCCGCCGACTGCTGTCTCTTCACTTTGACATCCGTTATATAGGCAAGGGCAGGGCCACCCAGTGACGTAACTGGGTAACTCCGCCGCATTCTGACGTCATGTGCTGTCATGTGACATTAGAAGGGGCGGGGCATGTACCCTTTTTAAATAAAAGAATTGTCAAAAACTGTCTCTTGTGGTTTTTACATTTTGACACTTTTTAGGTGACTGGGTAGGGTACGATGTTTCCCATACCATTCACATGGGGGGTGCCTGGATCTGGGGGCTCCCTTGTTAAAGGGGGCTTCCAGATTCCGATAAGCAACCTGCCTGCAGACCCCGACAACCACAGCCCCAGATTGTTGGGAAGAGGCCCTTGTCCCCATCAACATGGGGACAAGGAGCTTTGGGGTGGGGGCCACAGAGCCCCACTGCCCCAAAGCACCCACCTCCCTATGTTGAGTGCAGGGGGCCTGGTACGGTTTAGGAGGGGGGGTGCTCACTCATCCCCCCTTTCCTGACCTGCCAGGCTGCATGCTCGGATAAGGGACTGGTATGGTTTTTGGTGGTGCACCCAACGCCAGTTTTTTTTTTAAATTACATTTTTTCCCTTAGAGATGTCATTATTGCTACGGCACTGTTTTACACATCGCACAGATGCTCCACTTTACAGACAGACTAAGGGGACCCCCTCCCCTCCCCAGGCATGATATTTTAAGGAATACTTAATTTTCATTGTTTCACTTTAAGCATCATTAAAATCACTGCTCTTTTGGTTGTTTTCATAATATTAATGCCTCAAATGCAAAACATTATTGTATAGAATTAAAAGAATCAAACACTAGTAAATTTATTTTCTATCTATGATTGTGCTCAGCTCAGTAGCCTAGTGATCTGCACTCCTTCCTTGAAAGACTCAGGCCATGGGTTCAAATCCCACAAATGATATCACCTGCTGAAAGCTTGCATTGTACTCAGCAGCATATGCTGAAAATAGGCATATGCCTGATAGCCAATGCCACATCAGTTTGGTTGGTTCCATAATATTAACTATGCAAGTATTCAATATTATTATGGTGTGGAATTCCAAAAATCACACACTAGTTAACGTGCAGGGTGTTAGTTTACATTTTTTTTTTTTTCGCTTGTGCGCTGGAAAAGTCAACACAGCTACCTTAGGTGGGTGGTAGGTTGGCTGGGATTTGAACTCATATCCTGAGTGCTTTGTAAACATCAGTGCACACAATCAAGCGCTACCTGCCAGGGGATCAAAAGGCAATGTAAGTAAAAGTCTTTCTACTTGTACCCTGGGCATAAACCCTTGCAGCCCCACTGTTGTGTCTCACCCACGTTATTATTTTCTTAACTCTGCTATATGTTGCATTCATGTTAATAATGTTCTGCTGACATAATATACTGACAACTAATAGTAAATTAGTGTCATAGCAACTTATTTATGTGGCATTTGGTATGTTCCTTCTGATTTACCCTCCTGTTTAGTGCTAGGTAAGACAGTCCTAGTTATTCCCTTCTTTTATCCATGTTCTCTCAATTAGTCTCTAGTCTTCATAGCAGACATTAAAGCTGGCCATACACTAGTAGAATTTTAAATCAGCATTAGATTCCATGCTGGGGACCCATAATAAGGCTGCTGCTGTACCCCAATAACCCACTAAAGGTACCAAAGTATACAAAAGTGAATATAGAGAGGTATGGGTGGCGCTGCCCGTATAAAATATGTGTGCAAGTACTGTGCACAAGGGGGTGCTGCGGCTGCACAGAGAGGCGCAGGGTCTGTATGAGGAGTTCTGTCCTCCTCTCTGCTGTCGACTGCTGAGACAAGGGGGGGGTGAGGGGGTTCTACGGCTGCACAGAGAGGTGCAGCGTCTGTAGGAGGAGTTCCATCCTCCTCTCTGCTGCCAACTCCTGAGACAAGGTGGGGACAAGGGGGTGCTGCGACTGCACAGAGAGGCGCAGGGTCTGTCAGAGTTATGTTTATCTCTCTGCTACCGATTGCTGAGACAAGGTGGGGGCGGGGATGAGGGAGTGCCACAGTTGCACAGAGAGGCGTAGGGTCTATAGGAGGAGTTCCCACTTCCTCTCTGCTGCCGACTGCTAAAACAAGGTGGGGGCGGGACGAGAGGATGCTGTGGCTGCACAGAGAGGCGCAGGGTCAGTAGGAGCAGTTCCGTCCTCCTCTCTGCTGCTGGCTGCTGTGACAAGGTGGGGGAAGGAATGAGGGGGTGCTGTGGCTGCATAGAGAGGTGCCGGGTCTGTAGGAGTTCTGTCCTCTCTGCTGCCGATTGCTGAGACAAGGTGGGGATGAGGGGGTTCTGAAGCTGCACAGAGAGGTGCAGGGTCTGTAGGGGGAGTTCCATCCTCCTCTCTGCTGCTGACTGCTGAGACAAGGTGGGGGCAAGGATGAGGGGGTGCTGTGGCTGCACAGAGAGGTATAGAGTCTGTAGGAGGAGTTCCATCCTCTTCTCTGCTGCCAACTGCTAAGAAAAGGTGGGGGGCGGGGATGAGGGGATGCTGCAGCTACAGGAGCGGTGAGAGGGCCACATGAAATAGCCTGGGGGCCCAGATTCGGCCCCTGGACCTTGTGTTTGACACATGTGCTCTATAATAAAATATAATCAATTAATGTACACTATTTCTTAAAGAAGTGCTGGATGAGGAAATATATACTACTTGAGGAGATTCACTTAATCTGAATTTACATGTATAACCTAATTCATATGATATGGTCATAAAGTGCAATTAAGACTGCTAAACAAAAATTCATGTGCAATAAAAATCACTTAGCAACAAAGCACAAGAAAAATAAATAAAATAAATGGTATACACTATCCCTTTAAGTGCTGAGTGAAAGGATATATATTGCTTAAGGAGATTAATCACATCATCTAACTTCACATATATAACCTTAATTCATCTGATATGATCATAAAGTGACAGATAAAAAAAAAATCATATGTGCAATAAGAAATTCACTGTGCTACAAAGCAAATAGTATCATAAGTCCATAAAAAATGTTTCCAGTCCAATGTGACTTGTGCAAAAATAACCAACTGGTGAATGGGTGGAAATCACTCGTGCTTCCCCTTCGGACCTGCACTCACCAGATGGCTGTACCCCTACAGGGGCAAAAGGCACTGTATGTAAATGCTTCCAATCCCTTTGGGTGACGTCTGGTGTCGCCTTATCCTCCTCACTGTATATGGTCAGTGGATATGCTCATACAGGAATGGGTGGACAAAGAGGCATCTCAAAGTGTAATTCCATTGGTAAATTTCTTATCAAAAAGCCAAAAAAGTAGAATTTTATTTGAAATTGTTTGTTTAAAGGATGTCTGTTTGATTTTCTAATTGTTAGTGGGGAATTTTTATTTTCACTTTCAACCATAGTGCTGAGAAAATGTGAAAGAGCAGGACAGAATAGTAGTGAATGTGGTTTTCGTTTGGTAAAGTCCAAAATCGAATGTTGACGTCTTTGCGGCTCCGGCCACTCACAGCACCGGAGCCCCGAGCCCGGAAGAAACGCAGAGGGAACATGTCAGCTCCTTCAGCGGTGACCGGGAGGCGATGCCGGCACTTCGCTCTAGGGTAAGTATTTCACAATGAGCTAGTATGCGGTGCATACTAGCTCATTATGCCTTTGCCTTATGCCGTGTACACACGACCGAACTTTCGACGGACTGAATCACTTCGGACTTTTCGACGGACTTTCGACTGACTTCCGTCGAATCGGACTTGTCTACACACAATCACAACAAAGTCCAACGGATTCGACCGTGATGACGTTCGACCGGACTAGAATAAGGAAGTTCATAGCCAGTAGCCAATAGCTGCCCTAGCGTCATTTTTCGTCCGTCGGACTAGCATACAGACGAACAAATTTTTCGATCGGAAAGATTTGAAACATGTTCTATTTCTAAAGTCTGTCACATTTTCGACAGAAAAGGTCCGCTGCAGGTCTGATGAAGTCCACACACGGTCAAATTGTCCGACGGATTAGTTTCATCGGACAAGTTTGATCGAAAAGTCCAGCCGTGTGTACACGGCATTACAGGTTTTTTTTTTGCGGGCATACGAACTGCTTAAACTGGGAAAGTCCATGTCCTTTTACACTTTAAAGGACTGGAAAAACATCCTTTTGTGATGTATTCTGAAGAAAGTATGGATTCAACTTCCATGTCTTGTTGGGGAGTTTAGCTGTCTGTGGAGGGTGCTGAATCAGCAAGTGACCATACTGTCTGGACACAATGAGATCTATGGAGGTATGTCAATGCATAAAGCGGCATATGGAACAGAACACCTACTGCAAGCGACTAATTTTTGTTTTCCCCAGCTTTAAAAGGTAAGTCATTTTGGGAAATATGTGATTTCATTGTTTTCCAAAGCAAGAGCCAGTTAAGCACACTCAGGATTTCCTCTCTTATAATCACTACAGCCTCTCTCAATTTAAAATGGCTCAAAACATGGAATAAAAGCTTATATCCCGCAGTATTATGGTATTGTTGAAGTATTTTCCGTAGCTTGTAGTAATTGTGGTGCCTTGCTGTTCTAGAAGCAAAGTTCTGACATTGGCCCAGTCCCAGTTCTGCCCCCATGCATTCCCAGTGGCCTCTCACTATGGTGGTCTGGCTCACCGGCCAACAGGTATTTAGAGAAAGCAAATAGATCCAAACAAGCTTCAGTTCAGTATTAAAGAAAGTTCAGTATTTAAAGAAAGAAAAATCAAGTTTTCTAAATGTTTACTTGCCACGTTTGTTCCTTTCCATAAATTATTTTATATTCAATTTCAATGTGCCTTCTTGAAAATGTTACTAGTCTAGGAAGAACCAATTCCTTAGCACAACCCCCCTCCCTTACACATCATAGCTCTAATTAATATCCGTGCCCAGCTCCCTTGCCTCCCTTGCCTCTCTCCTCAACTCCCTACTCAACCTTTTTTCTAGCTATCAGGAAAAGAGCAAAGGGGAACACTATAGATTGTCACTTGAGTGACAGCTGTGAGTCTGCTGGGGCTTTACATCCCCACATCCAAGATGGTGGCATCTAGAAGTACTGTAGTCCAATGGCTTTTGGATGTCTACACAAGGAAGTCTTTTAGGTCATTTATTTTTGTCTTAAAATAAAAAAAGAAATAATACTTACCTACTTTGTGCAATGGTATTGCATAGAGTGGTCTTCTACCAGGGGCGGACTGACCATTTCCCCGGGCCACTAGGGGGCCCCATCAGGGTTGCTAGCCTCAGTAAAACCAGGGAAAGTTTGTAAAAATCTGTGTTTTTTTTACATCTGTCTCTGAAATGTCCCTTACCGACATCCTTTTGGTCTAAAAATCCTGAGATTTTAGCTGCCCCACCTCTCCAGTACCTTCTCAGCCAATAGAAACATCTCTGTGTATACTGCGTGTACATGTATGTGTATACTGTGTGATTGTATACTGTGTGTGTGTGTGTTTGTGTATACTGTGTGGCCCCATAATCTCTGACAGCCTGGGGGCCCCATAATCTCCTATTGCCCGGGATCCCCATGAGTTGTCAGTTCGCCCTTGTCTTCTACCCCCTCTTCTGGAGTCCCCCATCAGCTCTGTCCTGGTTCTCTCTCCTCCAAGTGCCCCTTCAGCAAGCCGGGTGCTGAGAGCGCACCCATGCGGGCATGTTCGCCAGCTGGGCTGTATGAGTCCATAGACGCACACAGTGTGGCTCTGCCCCCCCCTCCTGTGAGAGGAGGAGGAGAGAGCAGCAGTTCTGCAGATGGGACAGCGCTGGATTGGTGGGGGAGTTAGGTAAGTGTTTGGGGATGGGCACAACTCATAGTGCGACTTTTTTTCTACCCTAATGCTTAGGGTAAAAAACAACTACACTTCAGAACGACTTAAAATGTCTAGTTGGTGTCTAAAGCTCCCAGAGCCAAGAGGATGTTTTCCATCCACTTCATTTCAGGCAATCCCCCCCCCCCCCAAAAAAAAACACCTGTTATAAATTGCATGCATGGGTTTGAGGGATGTTCCATTTACACTATTACTGATGGAATTCAGTGTCCCTTTAATACCTCAATTATTAGTAAAAGTCAAGCTTAAGATATGGTCAATCAAGCTTCTTCTGCACACAATAACAAGCTGTCCTTTAGCATCCTGGACAAAGGACTTCTGATAATGAGAATCAGAACAAAACGCTTCTGGAAAAATACTGTGCTCCTGTTGCTTCTCTGTTCTAGTTATTAAGCTTGTAATTGGATGTAAAGCTCCTGGATTTCAAGCCCATGTTATAAAGATGCAGAAGGGACCACGACTGCCCCAGAATTCAAGATTTGTGTTATATAAAGACCCCAAAGACTCCATGTAATCAAATAGCTGCTGAATTATTTTGTTACCAATGGAGTCTCTTCCAAAAATAATGAACAAGTCCCTCTGGCAAAAAGTACTACAAAAATATTAGACAGTTATAGACACAGCTTACTTGTAAAATTGTTTCTTTTTTTCACAGGCAGTCCTTTATTCTTTTTTATTCTGAAGCCCCGAAACTGCCATTATCTGATCCTGCAGTCACCTCTGTAGGGATCTCACATCTGCCTTTTGGGGTTCCCTGACCTCTAATTTTCCTATGTATGCCAAGGTGTGGGTGGGGGGATCAGTGGCAGTAGTGGTGGTGGTGTGGGGGGGGAATCAGTGGCAGTAGTGGTGGTGGTGTGGGGGGGGGATCAGTGGCAGTAGTGGTGGTGGTGTGGGGGGGATCAGTGGCAGTAGTGGTGTGGGGGGGAATCAGTGGCAGTAGTGGTGGTGGGAGGTATCAGTGGCAGCAGTGGTAGTGGTGTGGGGGGGGGTCAGTGGCAGTAGTGGTGGTGGTGTGGGGGGGAGATCAGTGGCAGTAGTGGTGGTGGGAGGTATCAGTGGCAGCAGTGGTAGTGGTGTGGGGGGGAATCAGTGGCAGTAGTGGTGGTGGTGTGGGGGGGGATCAGTGGCAGTAGTGGTGGTGGGAGGTATCAGTGGCAGCAGTGGTAGTGGTGTGGGGGGGGGATCAGTGGCAGTAGTGGTGGTGGTGTGGGGGGGGGGGGTCAGTGGCAGTAGTGGTGTGGGGGGGAATCAGTGGCAGTAGTGGTGGTGGGAGGTATCAGTGGCAGCAGTGGTAGTGGTGTGGGGGGGGATCAGTGGCAGTAGTGGTGGTGGTGTGGGGGGGGATCAGTGGCAGTAGTGGTGGTGGTGTGGGGGGATCAGTGGCAGTAGTGGTGGTGGTGTGGGGGGGGATCAGTGGCAGTAGTGGTGGTGGTGTGGGGGGGATCAGTGGCAGTAGTGGTGGTGGTGTGGGGGGGATCAGTGGCAGTAGTGGTGGTGGGAGGTATCAGTGGCAGTAGTGGTGGTGGTGTGGGGGGGATCAGTGGCAGTAGTGGTGGTGGGAGGCATCAGTGGCAGTAGTGGTGGTGGTGTGGGGGGGATCAGTGGCAGTAGTGGTGGTGGGAGGTATCAGTGGCAGCAGTGGTAGTAGTGTGGGGGGGGATCAGTGGCAGTAGTGGTGGTGGTGTGGGGGGGGATCAGTGGCAGTAGTGGTGTGGGGGGGATCACTGGCAGTAGTGGTGGTGGGAGGTATCAGTGGCAGCAGTGGTAGTGGTGTGGGGGGGAATCAGTGGCAGTAGTGGTGGTGGTGTGGGAGGGATCAGTGGCAGTAGTGGTGTGGGGGGGAATCAGTGGCAGTAGTGGTGGTGGGAGGTATCAGTGGCAGCAGTGGTAGTGGTGTGGGGGGGTCAGTGGCAGTAGTGGTGGTGGTGTGGGGGGGAGATCAGTGGCAGTAGTGGTGGTGGGAGGTATCAGTGGCAGCAGTGGTAGTGGTGTGGGGGGGAATCAGTGGCAGTAGTGGTGGTGGTGTGGGGGGGGATCAGTGGCAGTAGTGGTGGTGGGAGGTATCAGTGGCAGCAGTGGTAGTGGTGTGGGGGGGAATCAGTGGCAGTAGTGGTGGTGGTGTGGGGGGGATCAGTGGCAGTAGTGGTGTGGGGGGGAATCAGTGGCAGTAGTGGTGGTGGGAGGTATCAGTGGCAGCAGTGGTAGTGGTGTGGGGGGGATCAGTGGCAGTAGTGGTGGTGGTGTGGGGGGGGATCAGTGGCAGTAGTGGTGGTGGTGTGGGGGGATCAGTGGCAGTAGTGGTGGTGGTGTGGGGGGGATCAGTGGCAGTAGTGGTGGTGGTGTGGGGGGGATCAGTGGCAGTAGTGGTGGTGGTGTGGGGGGGATCAGTGGCAGTAGTGGTGGTGGGAGGTATCAGTGGCAGTAGTGGTGGTGGTGTGGGGGGGGGGATCAGTGGCAGTAGTGGTGGTGGGAGGCATCAGTGGCAGTAGTGGTGGTGGTGTGGGGGGGATCAGTGGCAGTAGTGGTGGTGGGAGGTATCAGTGGCAGCAGTGGTAGTAGTGTGGGGGGGAATCAGTGGCAGTAGTGGTGGTGGTGTGGGGGGGGATCAGTGGCAGTAGTGGTGTGGGGGGGATCAGTGGCAGTAGTGGTGGTGGTGTGGGGGGGGATCAGTGGCAGTAGTGGTGGTGGGAGGCATCAGTGGCAGTAGTGGTGGTGGTGTGGGGGGGGATCAGTGGCAGTAGTGGTGGTGGGAGGCATCAGTGGCAGTAGTGGTAGTGGTGTGGGGGGGAATCAGTGGCAGTAGTGGTGGTGGTGTGGGAGGGATCAGTGGCAGTATTGGTGTGGGGGGGAATCAGTGGCAGTAGTGGTGGTGGGAGGTATCAGTGGCAGCAGTGGTAGTGGTGTGGGGGGGGGGGAATCAGTAGCACTAGCAATGTTGATAAGAGGGATGAATACAGTGCCACTCACTTGCAGATTACTCGCAGATCACTTGCTTCCCCCTCCTTGCTAGGTCTTGCTTGGGCAGGCAGAGAGGATGGGCAGGGCCTGTGTGTACCCATGAGGATGGGCAGAGCAGGCAGAGAGGATGGGTGGAGCAGGCGGGGACTGTGCCTGTGAGTGAGGGCGGAGCTGGCAGGTACTGTGCAGTCTGCCCGTGAGTGCGGGCAGGGAGGATGGGCAGAGCGGGCGAAGAGCATGGGCAGAGCAGGCAGCGACTGTGCCCGTGTGGGAGGGTGAAGAGGATGGGTGGAGTAGGTGAAGAGGATGGGCGGGGACTGTGCCCGTGTGGGAGGGAGGAGAGATAGGCGGAGCGAGCGGGGACTGTGCGGTGTGCCTGTGAGTGCGGGCAGAAAGGATGGGCGGAGCGGGCGAAGAGGATGGGCGGAGAGGGAGGGGTCTGTGCAGTGTGCCCGTAAGTGTGGGCGGAGAGGATGGGCGGAGAGGAGCGGGGAGGATGGGTGAAGCGGGCAGGGACTGTGTGCCCGTGAATGACCAGTGAGTGTACTATCTCCCGGGCGGCGGCGGGCCCCCCTACAGTGGCAGAACTCAAGGGCCCAGTCGCAAGTGCGATTGCTGCGACCCTGGAAATTTCGCCACTGGTATAGAGACAAATGTGTAACATAAAAATAGGTAGATCAGTATACATATAATTAAGATATAAATAATAGACAGAGAGATGGGTAGCTATCTAGATAGATAGATAGATAGATAGATAGATAGATAGATAGATAGATAGATAGATAGATAGATAGATAGATACTTGAAGGATAGATATACTGATACACAGACATATAACATAACATAGAAATAGATCAATAGGCAGATATTATAGTGATGGATTATTAGACAAATAATAGAGATAAATAATTGACTGAGAAATGGGCAGGTAACTGATGAAAAGTATAAATAAATCAGATAGATAGATAGATAGATAGATAGATAGATAGATAGATAGATAGATAGATAGATAGATAGATAGATAGATAGATAGATAGATAGATAGATAGATAGATAGATAGATAGATAGATAGATAGATAGATAGATAGATAGATAGAAAGATAGATAGATAGATAGATAGATAGATACCCTATATAAAAAAGAGATAGACAGTTAAATAGATCAAAAGATAACATGGAGGCAGATAGACAGGATGATAGACAATAGATAATAGAGAGATAGATAGACATATAGATAAATGGAGGGATATTTATATTAATAAAATTAATGGATAACATAAAAATAGATAGATCAATAGAAGAAAGAAAGAAAGAAAGAAAGAAAGAAAGAAAGAAAGAAAGAAAGAAAGAAAGAAAGAAAGAAAGAAAGAAAGAAAGAAAGAAAGAAAGAAAGAAAGAAAGAAAGGAGGGATAGATAAATAAATGTATAACATAGAAATAGATAAATCAACAGACATATAATAAAGATAGAAATGATAGATAGATAGATAGATAGATAGATAGATAGATAGATAGATAGATAGATAGATAGATAGATAGATAGATAGATAGATAGATAGATAGATAGATAGATAGATAGATAGATAGATAGATAGATAGATAGATATTGGAGGGAAAGATAGACGAATAAACAAACAAATGTATAACATAGAAATAGATCAATAGACAGATATTGAAGTGATGGATTATAGACAGATAATAGAGATAAATAATTGACTGAGAAATGGGCAGGTAACAGATGAAAGGTATACATAGACTTGATAGATAGATCTCTAGACCTCTAATTTTCCTATGTATGCTTTCTAAACTACTGCCCACCAGTGTGTGAAACATGATACTACCAGAGGTGCAAAAGAGATCAAAGTTATGAGGATAGATAAACAGAGATAAAGACCTAGAACAAGAGGGAAGATATACTGTATACACTGAACATTAGAGGGATAGAGATACAGATACAATAGGTAAAAAGATAGATAGATAAAAATGGAAGGATATATAGACAAATGTATAACATAGAATAACATTAATAGACAGTAGATCAATATAGTAGAGATAAATAATAGACATATAGATAGATTTTATAGTGAGATCCCCCAAATCACACAAATATATATACTCCCGTTTATTTGCATTTGAGACAATGTCATATTTCATGTAGTCCAAGCTTTGTGGAGAATGAGGGTTGTGATATGGAGATTGATAACAGTTATCCTGGACAATGTTGTCACACTCATCCTAACTAGGGTTCAGTGAATCTAATACTGACTGCAGAGACTTTTTTATTTTTTGCAGGCTGACTGCATCCTGTAAGCGCTTGAAAAAATATGTTTGCTTTTTGAGCAGAGTTCCCCTTTAAAAATCAGTGATGCCAAACTGCCTCTTTGACACTAAACTCTGTTCCATTAATTTACTCCCATCTGTGTAAAACATGTCACAGTCACCTTACCTCAAATCTCAAGCAGTTGAAATTATCTTAATGAATAATTATTTTTAATTTTATTTAAAAAAAAAAATAATTTCTTTTCCTATAAAGAAGGGGAATTTGATCATTACAGCATCTTGAGCAGTGATGACTTTAGCATTTCACCATGGCAACCTTTCGGAAGATTAACCTGCTCCTTGAGAATGGAGGGTGAATGAAAACATAAATTATGGCAAGCAGTGAAAAAATGTCTATTTCATTTACAGCAATATTTAAAGCTGTTGTTCTTTCCTTTCGGAAAAAAAAAAATGCACTTTAACAAAAACTACTGGCACTGCATTTCTTTTCACTTGTCTGCCCCCTATGGGGAAAAGTACATGTATTGGCTGTAAGCTATAAGGACATTCTCCCCCCATCCCCGTGGCTATTCAACAACATAGCTAGGAAGGAAACAACTGCTTTCATTAAGTTATCTTGTCCCTGCTTGGAACACTTTCTGGGATAAGCAGCAGCAAGAAGAATGCAGAGGGACAGGAGGCTGACACGCCCCCTACTCTGCTGCTTTCCTCTTGCCGACGCCTGTCTCTGTTCTGAACATTTCCCAGGGACAAGCAGCTGTTGTTATTTTGAGGCTGTCTCCTTCCTAACTATTTTGTCTCCCTTGGGAGGAGAGGGAGGCATCCAATCCAACCTCATAGGGTTAGGAAGCACCCAGAAACATGGGACAAAGTACTACAAAAAAAAAAATGTAATGGCAGTTCTTTTTTAATTTTACATACAGCCAGCATAAATATCCAAATCAGTCTTTGTGTTAGCTTCCTATCATTCCCTGCTATTGCCCATTCTTTACAGTGTATTAGATCTACAGACATTCTGCTCTAGAATTGGAGGAAATCTTCCACCACTTAGGAGAAAGGACGTTTAGAGATTTGTAGTGAAAGTCATTCTGCAGAAGCACATGTTGAAGTAACACCTTTCTCTGTGTTCTGCAAAAGCCCAGGTCTGTCATGTAATGACTCGAGTTTCCATATTCCTTGGGCGCTGGGAGGGCACTGTGTTCTGCCAGGGATCCCCTATATCAGTGGTCTCCAAACTGTAGCCCGGGGGCCAGATGTGGCCCTTTGCTTTTATCTGGCCCTTGGGGCACTATTTTATTCACAGACACCAATGAGGGGCACAATTCCTCCCAATAACACCAATGATGGTGCACAATTCCTACCAATGACATCAACAATGGGGCACAGTTCCTCCCAATGACACCAATGACTGTGCACAATTTCAACCAATGACATTGACAACGGTGCACAGTTCCTCCCAATGACCCCAACAATTGGGCCCAATGACACCAATGATGGGGTGATTGTTTACTCCCACTGATGCTGAGATATTTTTTACTCCTGATGGCCACAGTCCGACCTCCCTAAAGTCTGAAGGTCAGTAAACTGGCCTTTTGTTTAGAAAGCTTGGAGACCCTGGACCTATATCATGGAGAAAAATCACTCAAAATCACTCAAAGAAAAGAGTGTATGTCCTCTAATGGACCTTTGGTTTGGGTCACTGACACGTAAGTACTACCCTTTACTCTATACACTACTACCCTTTTACTCTATACATTAGTACCTACGTGTCAGTGACCCAAACCAAAGTCCCATTAGAGGACATACACTCTTTTCTTTGAGTGATTTTTCTCCATTGCACAAGGGATGTGGGTCTACTGACACTACAGCCCTCCATAGAAGTGACACCACTCCCCTCATATTGACCTATATCATGGGATGCTGAAAAGACTCTTATAAAGACGGGCTGCTATTTTATATAATGAATGATAAATCAAAGAGTTGAACTATCAATGTTCCCATTTAAAGCCCAAATATGCACCGTATTCATTAAATAGGCCTCCATCAGCTTTAAACAAAACAAAAAGCAGCTCAGGCTCCATTACATCCCTTCCAGTGCAGTCCTCCACAGGAGTCCCTTTCGACCACAAGATGTCCTTAGTTTTCCCGTTTGAATGACTCCCTGCACCATTTAACCAGAACGACTGAGGACATCCTGTGGGTGCAGGGCATCACAGACTAGTCCCTTGAGGGGGCATCACTATTGATAGCAGTGCGAGCCACTGGCTCCCACTACTGTCAATCAAATACTGTGACAAGGGAGTGGGGGCAGGGCTGGGCCGCCCAGTCGGTGTCAATGGTCGCAGACAGGGTGGCTCGGGAGCAAGCCTGCACAAGTGCTCCCATAGAAAGTGGCTTTTTTTGGGGGCACTCGCAGAAAAGGAGAAGCCTAGAGTGCAGAAGTGGAGGATCAGGGCCGCTCTGTGCTTTAAGCTAACCTGGTAAGCAAGGCTAAAATCTAAGAGTTTTGGTTCTTGGTGTGAGCGGTGGGGAGAAAAATAGGTTGGGCACTAGTCACTTTAATTCTTTTACTTTTTTAAAAATTCTTTATTTTGGATTTTCAAAAGACGATACAGTTGGTGTAATCTCAAAAGGTGGGTTCAAAGCCAACAGTGCAAGAATAACCTGTACATAGCGTTCTAATTCACTTCATGACAGCATCAACTCCAAACAAATATTGTTGTAATAAACTTAATGGCATACTGAGGGAAGTTAAGCTACAGATTGTGTAAAATGGCAAAAAATAAAATTAGCAGAAGTTATTTCACCTTTTATTGTTGAATCCAACTCTTGTAAACACACATATAGGACAGGTGATACAGCGCACTTGGAAATTATTCGCAGCGTTTCACTTTTTCCACATTTTGTTATGTTTCAGCCTTATTCCAAAATGGATTAAATTCATTATTTTCCTCAAAATTCTACAAATAATTAATACCCCATAATGACAATGTGAAAGAAGTTTGTTTGAAATCTTTGCAAAGTTATTAAAAAGAAAAAATCCCATGTACATAAGTATTCACAGCCTTTGCTCAATACTTTGTTGAAGCACCTTTGGCACCAATTACAGCCTCCAGTCTTTTTGAATATGATGCTACAAGGTTGACACACCTATTTTTGGGCAGTTTCTTCCATTCTTCTTTGCAGGACCTGTCAAGTTTCATCAGGTCGGATGGGGAGCTTCGGTGCACAGCCATTTTCAGGTCTCTCGAGAGATGTTTAATCGGGTTGAAGTCTGGGCTCTGGCTGGGCCACTCAAGGACATTCACAGAGTTGTCCCATAGCCACTCCTTTGTTATCTTGGCTGGGTGCTTAGGGTCATTGTCCTGTTGGAAAATGAACCTTTACCCCAGTCTGAGGTCCAGAGCGCTCTGGAGCAGGTTTTCATCAAGGATGTCTCTGTACATTGCTGCATTCATCTTTCCCTCGATCCTGACAAGTCTACCAGTTCCTGCCGCTGAAAAACATCAATCTTTGTTTTATCAGACCAGAGAATTTTGATTCTCATGTTCTGAAAGTCTTCAGGTGCCTTTTGGCTTTCCGTATGGCCACTCTACCATTCAGGCCTGATTGGTGGAGTGCTGCAGAGATGGTTGTTCTTCTGGAAGGTTCTCCTCTCTCCACAGAGAAACGCTGGAGCTCTGTCAGAGTGACCATCGGGTTCTTGGTCACCTCTCTGATTAAGGCCCTTCTCCCCCTATTGATCAGTTTGGCCGGGCAACCCGCTCTAGGAAGAGACCTCCAATGCTGCAGAAATTTTTCTGTACCCTTCCCCAGATCTGTGCCTCAATACAATCCTGTCTAGGAGGTCTACAGAAAATTCCTTGGACTTCATGCCTTGGTTTGTGCTTTGACATGCACTGTTAACTGTGGGACATTATATAGACAGGGTTGTGCCATTCCAAATCATGTCCAATCAACTGAATTTACCACAGGTGGACTCCAATCAGTGGCGGTGCGTCCATAAGGGCGCACGGGCACCGCCCCCTCTCTCCAGCCACCCCTCTATGACCAATAGATAGATTCATGCATTGCATAAATCTATCCATGGCCGTCGCTGCCACCCCCTATTCAGGTTCCCCGGACCCTTTTCGGGCACCGGGCGCCTGAAATAAAGCAGCGGGGGGGGGGGTGTTTTGAAGCACCTGATTAGAGCCATAGGCTCTAATAGGCTTCAAAATAGGTGAACTGCGAGCGCCATGCTTGGCGCTCGCAGTCCACCCAGGTGTGTTAGAAACGCAAATGAATATTCACTTTCTTAACACTGAACCGCCTCTCCACCAATCAGGTGCTCGGGTCTGTTACCTGTTACCTGATTGGCTAAAACGACAGGCGCTGTCGTTTTAGCGGGAGGACGGGAGGAGACGCAGCGTTTGATGGGCACAGTGGCTGTGTTTGATGGGCACAGTGGCCGCGTTTGATGGGCACAGTGGCTGCGTTTGATGGGCACAGTGGCTGCGTTTGATGGGCACAGTGGCAGCGTTTGATGGGCACAGTGGCTGCGTTTGATGGGCACAGTGGCAGAATTTGATGGGCACAGTGGCAGCATTTGATGGGCACAGTGGCTGCATTTGATGGCATGGTGGCAGCATTTGATGGCACAGTGCCAGCATTTGATGGGTACAGTGGCTGCATTTGATGGCACAGTGGCAGCGTTTGATGGCACAGTGGCTGCGTTTGATGGGCACAGTGGCTGCATTTGATGGGCACAGTGGCTGCGTTTGATGGCACAGTGGCTGCGATTGATGGGCACAGTGAGGCTGCAATTGATGAGGTTTTTTTCAGAATTTTTCAGTTTGTTTGCAGTTCCCCAAAAATTTTGAGCACCAGCCGCCACTGACTCAAGTCAAGTTGTAGAAACATCTCAAGGATGATCAGTGGAAACAGGATGTACCTGAGCTCAATTTTGAGTGTCATGGCAAAGGCTGTAAATACTTTTTTAATTTTTTTTATACTTTAAAGCTTTATTAAAGAGCAGTGCAGTACATTGATGAACATAAGATACATAGGTATATTGAGAGAATCCCTTGTAAGTATGGGATAGTTATTATGTGTAACGCTAGTAAACATAGGTTCAAATCCACTTACAGTAGCCGTTGATACAGTAGGAGGAACAATTGTTGATGTCCCATGTGTGAGTTGACAATCCCAACACCCCTAACGGGAACACACTGTGTTAGGATTCCACCCACCACAGGGAAAGCAGTGAGGCTAACCCAAAAACCCTACTGTCCCCACTCCCGGGGATCTGCCACCACCCCAGAGGTGGGGATAAAAGACTCCTAATGAGGCCAAAAGGCCCCTCCATCAGATTCCCTTCAACTAGCATTGGTCCGTTCAGATTCTGGAGCTTGAGCTCGTTAAAGACAATCTGTTGGTGACAAGAGAGATTCTGCCATTATGTAATCAGAAAGTAGAACATAACTGTTACACTGCAAACTTGGAGTCATTTCGTTGTACAAAACAGAAAGATAGGATGAGGCAGAAGAAAAGAAGATAAGGAGAAGAAAAGAAGAAGACAGATTTCGCTAACATGGGAGAAATCTTTGTATCCAGTCCAAGGTGTTTTTTTTTTTTTTGTTTGTTTTTTTGTTTGCCCTTTTTTTAAATATAAGACTCAACTTGGCTGTGTCATTTGAATACCTGGAATAAGGGAAATGCCTAGGTGATTAGCCCAGGGCTCCCAAGTCGCTTCAAATGACTTAGAGGTGTCCATCATAGAGCTGACTATTTTTTCAAGGGACATAATCCACGATATCTTTCTTTTGGCAGCTTGGAAAGACACTGTGGGTTGCTTCCAGGCTTTGGCTAAAGTAGTCTTAGCTCCTAGTAGCATAAAGGAAATTCATTTTTGAGAGTGTTTTGTTGTTTTAGGGGATGGTGCATTGAGAAGGGCCACTTGGACTGATTTAGTGATGGGAAGATCCGTTACTTTTCGGATCAATGTGAACATTTTGTTCCAAAAACCTCTTATTTTCGGACACTCCCACCAGATATGGATCATAGAGCCCTGGGCTTGACACCCTCTAAAGCATAACGGGGAGGCAGTAGAGAACATAGTTGCAAGTCTGGTGGGTACTAAGTACCATCGCATGAGCACTTTTATATTAGCTTCTATCAATGCTATATTTAGAATACCTTTAAAGGCTGAGAATCCTCTCTGATGCCATTCCTCCAGGCTCCAGGACTCCTGCAGATCCTTTTCCCACGAGTCCATGTATGAGAATTTTGTGGTGGGTTCCACCAGTGACGCGTAAATGAGAGATATACCCCCCCTTGTGTCAATTGCTTGACCGCACCAACGCTCATAAGGTGTAAATTCCAGAGGGAGTGCCTGTCCCTTCGTGAGGGAAGCAAGAAAATGGGATATCTGAGCAAATCTAAACCTCTCTGTACCTGGGAGTTTAAGTTTGGTTATGCAATGCTTTAGCGTAATTGGGCCAGATGGGGAGAGAAAGTGACCTATACGGAACATCCCCTTGTCTAACCACCATTTGAAGGACTTGATGTCTAGACCCGGTACAAAGCGGGGGTTATGAAAAATGTGCTCCAGAGGGCGAGAAGGTGATGTCAAAGCTGGAGAGCATTTCGTTGAGTCCCATAATTTAAAGGATTGAGACAATGTTGGAGCTAAAATGGTGGGCCTCAATTTCATGGGGCACCAGAGCAGGTAGTCCAGGGTGTACGTCGGAGCAGCTTGTCTCTCTATTTCTATCCAATCGGGTTTCTCGACTTTGAAGTATACCATAGATAGTTGGGCCAACCTTGCAGCTTGATAGTAACTGAACAGGTCTGGAAGACCCAGACCCCCTTTGGTTTTGGGGCTGCACAGCACATTACGGGCTATTCTAAATCCTTTTTTACCCCAAACGAATTTTATTATCTTTCCTTGTAGGGGTTTAAGATGGTGTTTTCTAATGTCTATCGGGAGTGACCTAAACAAGTATAGGAGCTTGGGCATTAGCGTCATTTTGATAGAATTAATTCTGCCCATCCATGATATATTGAATTTGGACCACGTTTGGATGTCCGATTCTAGTTTGCGGAACATGGGAGGGAAATTAGCCTGGAAAAGTCGCTCAAACTTGGGGGTAAGGTTTATCCCTAGATATCGGATCGAGGAATCGCTCCATTTAAATTTGAATGCAGGCTTGAGCCTATTCACATCTGCGTCTGGAAGAGAAATATTTAATGCCTGTGACTTATCCATATTGACCTTTAAGCCCGACAAGGATCCAAATGCTTTCAAGAGGTTACAGATATTGGGTAGAGAGGTAGTAGGGTGTAACAAGGGGCTAAATTCTGTGTTACATTTATTCATAGATTCATTTATATATTTACCCTTTTAGATATGTGGTCAGTAAATGCAATGATTAAAACACAAAACAAAGAATGTAATAAAAGAGATTTACTTAGCTTCGATTAAAGATGTATTACAGATGTTACAATACAGGATAAATTTAGCATTCAATCTAGGGAACCTCTCAACTTCTGAGTTTTCAGATAGTTCTGGAAGCCGACAGTCCAAGATCTGGGACCTCTTACGTCCTCAGCGCAGTTCACTGCCCTGCTCTATTGTCTGACTTTATAAAGGCAAAATATCAGGCGCGAAAAGCTGGTTTAATCTGGTACTAACAACAGACTAAACAGAGAATGGTTCAGAATACAATGATCCTCTGTGAATGACCATCTGTTAGCTCAGAAACATACATTTTACATATATAGAAATATATATATATATATATATATATATATATATATATATATATATATATATAGTAATCACCTTAAAACTATTACTAAGTTTCTTGTAATTCAATAACTAAAGTTACACCCATACTACATTCCACCCCTTGACTTACAAGATTCTTAGTTTAGTTTATAATACTCAGGATTACTTATAGATATATCAAGATGTTCTACTTAAGGTAGTCCTTTCGCTTGTACTCCAATATAAACATTTCTGACTTCATTAATGTCATCCTTCACATTTCCAGTGTTATAAGTATGTATGCGAAACACTCCTCATTATTAAATATGGTCCCATATATCCCACCCCTTGGGTATTTTCCACATGTAAATCAATGTATAACAGTTTTACATCCTTCCACACCTCGTCTTATGTATCTAAAGTTCTATCTCTTGACCCACTTTCTCTGTCTGATTTACCTGTCCAAGAAATCTCATTCTGCTATGTTAGGGCTGAAAAATATAAAAAATGTCCAGGCTTATAAAAACAACTATATGTTGGACTAACAGAATAACACCAAACTTCCTTTTGAAAGTACAGGCATGAGCATCAAAGTTCCCTTTCCAAGAGTTTAAACGCATAGATACTTGTCAAAGTCCTCCATATCTGGTGATGGACAGCAGAGTCTTAAACATCCGGTTACCAGATCGCAGCTGCAGCATGACACTTGAAACACTGTAGAACTGAAAGAACTGTAGAATACAAAGTCCATATCCTTCGGACTATTGCAGCTCACAAGTCACAAACGTGCAGGCACATAACCACATAGTAGCTGGAACTTCTACAGACAGTTCAGGCACATGACCATCAGAGCAGATAAAACAGTTCAAGTACTTCACCATCAGAACAGATGGAACTTGCACCAACAGTTCAGCTGCTGATCATTGGTAAAGACTTTATAGACCGTTGCTGCTGTCAAAAGTGTTTGTCTCCTTTCTCCAATATGCTTCTAGTTGACATCCTGACAGGTGTGTTACCAAATATGTCAGTCCAACATTCCTTAATTAACAACAATGCCCATATAGCCCATTATAGATTTCTGAACAGGCAAATCGATAATCATTAGTGACCTGTCTTAACACTGAAAAACTCAGCTGTCTACATTAAAGGTGAAATATTATTACAGGTATATTACTCATCCCCCACCTGAACTATACACTACTCTGTCTCAAATTATAGGCCCAACTTTAAACTAGTTCATGTGTGTTTCCCCTATGCACTTTGATCTCCTTCCACACTCTAAAAACATTCTGGCAGGCTAACCGGCTCTTTTGTCTACACTGATGTGTCACTGTATTCTACATGCCAGTCCCACCCCAAGCAATCAAGGAGAATTGAGGAAAACAAAACCTAAGAACCTATTTATAACTCTTTTTCCTTTACCAAGAAAATTTTATGAAAACTCAACCAGGTGTATAGAACAGGGTGGTCAAAGAATCACTGAGTGTCAGATATAACTGACCATATATATAACACTAGAACACCTCATGTTGATAGACTTAAAAATTGTGTTCAGTGCAATAATATTAACCTAAATGTACAGTTATAAGTAGACATAAGTACTTTTTTTCTTGAAAAACAAAATGATATTTTTAAATTTAAACTGTCAATCATGCAGAAAAATGTACTTTATATGTAAAACCCCAGGCACACTCCCACAGTGGTACCAAAATAATTATGGCAGAATATACAGAAGTAGATGCCGCCATAATTTAGCTTACATATACACAGAAAAGAACAATATGTAAATGTTTGGGTATTCTTACACCCTTCAAACCATTTCAAGTATTATATCATTCCAGATATCAAAACAATCTTGCTGTCAATATTCAAACATTATTTGTTCTATATCATTTTAAATTCAACTCAATCAGAGGAAACCCTTATAAATCTATTATGCAGCATCGAGAGTATTAGCTGCTCTGGTTTACAATCAGTTCCAATGAAAACTTTCAGTACATTTGCATATTGCATAAAAATAACAACAAAAACAACATAAATTATTTAGTTTGACTGTAATCTTCATCTTTAGTTCTTGGACATCAAACCATATCAGACAGGTGGGTTGATGCTGTTTAATATTGTCTAGGAACTAAACAAAATAAAAAGGTATTTAGTGTGATATTTTTACCGTTCCTTCCTAGAAAGTAACAAATAGTTAGCAACAAACACATTTAACCAACACTTTCCACAAACAACAAAACATATGGCCATTATTTCTGTTATTCATGAGTGCACTTTTATTACCCTTATTAACTGAGCTCATATTACTTAATTAATTATCACCACGTGGATTTTCATTAAAGGACGTCCATTCAAAGTTGTCATTAACCATGGTTGAAATAATTCACAAGAACATTATATGGTGTTCATTACATTTGTGCACAAACATTATACATCACCAAACTCATATTGATGTTTCTATTGCAACCTCTTGTTCAATACCATACAGATCTACGAAACTTCTAGGAATAGATCTGGTTCCTTCTGTATTAACGAAAAACTTAAATAAAAAACATTAGTGTTGTATCCTAGAACATGACACTTTATTACATTCACCAATAAAATTATAATAATCATGACTGCTATTCAGGATTTTAAAGGGTGTTAACATCAATCAGCCATTTACTTTCTTTGTTTCAAATAATCCTAGATTTTAAAAACTAACAATTTTTAAATAGGATGTTATTTTTTCAACATAATTAGACATTTCTCAGATGTTCAGCACTGTCCTGTTTTATCACAGGCATAAGCTTTTTTACAGGGGGGGGGGGGGTTTGAGGGGGAATATCTGCAACAAACTCTGTCCCCCTCTCTTAGGGATCGTCTCATTCAGGCAGACTCTCACAAATACAGTCTAAAGCTGCAGCTCTTCTTTTCACAAAATGCTGGACTATTGTCCATTGTCCAGGGAGGGGGGGTTTGAGGGGGAATAACTGCAACAAACTCTGTCCCCCTCTCTTAAGCTCTCACAAATACAAGCAGTCTACAGCTGCAGTTCCTTTCACAACATGCTGGACTATTGTCCATTGTCCGGGGAGGGGGGGGAAGCCGAAAGCTGCAGCCATTCCTGTATGTTTAACTGATCTTTTCAGTTAAACATACAAGAACTCACTTAAACATCAGTAGCCAAATGCATTTTACATATCATCCATACAAGCAACTTTTCCTCACCAATAGCTAGCTAAACAACCAACAAACGAGCTCAACATTTAAACTCAACACATATATTACTGCAGTAATCACAATCTAAGCATCAATACAGGTCATATTTTTCCTTTTCCTACCTGTTTTCTGCTCATCGTTTTCAAACCTCAAAGAACAATTATGTGAGCACCAGCGAAAGGGCCACTCGTCCACCTAACGCGGTCATCAGCTCATCTGTTCTATATCTCAAAAGATCAAAAGCTTGCCGGGGCTCGCTAAGCACACAATGAGTGGAAACATTTGACCATCTACCCCCTTTTTGTTTCAATGCCTGCAAAAATATCCATCCTAATATAGATGCAGCTTTCTGTTCCGATTTTGAATATCGAAACAAATCAAGAATCAGGAGACAGTGGCGGGGGTCTTCCACTTTAAATGCATCCTGATACTTGATCAATTCACGAGCCAGAGTAGACCAGCATCTAGAATCTGACCACTCTGAGATGGGGCTCTTTTGACTGTCTCCCCCCTTCGCTTCTTTTATCCAGTTAAACATATCTGCCACTAACTGCCACCAAAGCAAAGCTAGCAACAAACCTCCCATCACAGTGCACACTAATAATACAGTTTCCCAATTGTCAAAAAACATTACAATTCACAACAGTATTACTAGGATTAATCACTGCACTTCAAACCAGCACTGAAAGGGTTAAATATCCTGCTCACAGCGCCATTATGTAACAAGGGGCTAAATTCTGTGTTACATTTATTCATAGATTCATTTATATATTTACCCTTTTAGATATGTGGTCAGTAAATGCAATGATTAAAACACAAAACAAAGAATGTAATAAAAGAGATTTACTTAGCTTCGATTAAAGATGTATTACAGATGTTACAATACAGGATAAATTTAGCATTCAATCCAGGGAACCTCTCAACTACTGAGTTTTCAGATAGTTCTGGAAGCCGACAGTCCAAGATCTGGGACCTCTTACGTCCTCAGCGCAGTTCACTGCCCTGCTCTATTGTCTGACTTTATAAAGGCAAAATATCAGGCGCGAAAAGCTGGTTTAATCTGGTACTAACAACAGACTAAACAGAGAATGGTTCAGAATACAATCTGTTAGCTCAGAAACATACATTTTACATATATAGAAATATATATATATATATATATATATATATATATATATATATATATATATATATATATATATATATATAGTAATCACCTTAAAACTATTACTAAGTTTCTTGTAATTCAATAACTAAAGTTACACCCATACTACATAGGGGAAGTGACAAATAAGAGGATATCATCCGCAAATAGGGCGCATTTGTGGGAATGCGCTCCGCACTTAACCCCCTTGATGTTTTGGTTAGACCTGATCGCAATTGCCAGGATCTCTATGGCTAAGGCAAAAATCATAGGAGAAAGGGGACACCCCTGTCTGGTTCCCCTGGTTATTTGAATGGGATCCGAGTAGAAGCCGTGCAATTTGACCTTGGCGCTTGGAGTGGAATAAAGTGCTTTCAGGGTATTGATAAATTTGTCCCCAAATCCCCATCTCCCCAGGACTGAAAATAGGAAGGACCAAGATAAGGAATCAAAGGCTTTTTGGAGGTCCAAGGACAGTAATAAACCTTCCTGCCTTGGGCCTCCATCCCATCCCGATTGTAATAAAGATACTATATCAATCGCCCTTCTGACCTGGTCCGGGCCTTGTCTTCCCGGCATAAAACCCACTTGATCTTTATGTATATATTGATTGATGAAGGAGTTGATTCTATTAGCTAGGATTTTGGTAAGTATTTTCAGGTCGTTGTTAATCAACGAGATCGGTCTATAGTTCTCGACTAGAGATGGATCCTTGTCGGGCTTGGGGATGACCGAGATAAAGGCCAAATTTAGTTGTGACTCAAGGGGTGTCCCTTCTCTTTTGGAATTGAAGAATTTTGTAATAAAGGGTGCCAAAGTTTTCTGGAATGTTTTATAGTATTGATTGGAGAAGCCATCGGGGCCAGGAGCTGAGTTCCCTTTTAAGTGTTTAATTACCTCTAATGTTTCTTCCATGGTGAAGGGGGCTTCCATGATATCCTTATGATCTTTACTTAAGGTTGGAATGTTAATGCTATCTAGGAATGCATTTAAGGAGGATTCGGACATTGTGTCATTTTGCTGATACAATTTAGAGTAGAAGGAGTGAAAAGCTTGCAGGATTTTTGGGGGGTTAAGGGTTGAGGTGCCATCCTGAAGTCTAATATTGGGGATGGTGAAATTAGAGATTTTGTGAGATAGCTTTCTTGCTAGGAGGGTGCTCATCTTATCTCGCTGAACATAGATTTTTGCGCTATTCCATTTTAAGTGTGTCTCTGCCCTCACTGTGTGGGCCAGATTTAATGCTGTTCTGGCTGCGTCTAGTTGGGCTATTTTGACCGAAGGAGGGTTCCGTTTATGTTGCTTGCATAGAGCCTTGAATTCCCTCTCTAATTTCTCTATCTCCGCCTTCTGCTCTTTCTTTTTTCTGGAAGATATTTGAATGAGCTTTCCCCTTATGGTCGCTTTATGAGCGGCCCAAAGAGTCTCAGCTGATATCCCCTCCACATTGTTCCGCAAAAAATAATCTTTTATGTCTTTCTCAAGCTCTGAGACTGTAATATGGTCATTAAGAATAGTGTCGTTGAGCCTCCACTGGGTAGTGGGCGGTTTGTGAGAACCGCCCCTTAGTGTTACGATCACCATGGCGTGATCTGAGAGGGCAGTGTCCTTGATATAGGCCCTAGTCGCATAGGGTATATGAACTACCGACAGGAGTATGTGGTCGATCCTGGAGTATGTTTTGTGAGGGTTTAAAAAATGTGTATAATCCCTCTTAGTGGGATTGAGTTCTCTCCAAATGTCGGCTAGGCCTTGTTGATATATTATTTTCGCTATCTTGGAGCTTGTTTTAGTGGGGTGGATTGATTGAGCTTTTAATGGTTTGGATTTGTCTAGACCTGGGTCAAAGGCTACGTTGGAGTCACCTCCGAAAATTACCGTTCCTTCTAATAGTGGGTTTAGAATTTGTAGCATTGCTTGAAAGAATTTTGTTTGGCCCTTATTGGGGGAGTAATAAGAAATGAAAGAGTATAGGCTTTCATCAATTTTACCCTTAACCAACAAGAATCTGCCATCAGGGTCTCTGTGCACAAAAACGGGCTTAAATTTACACTGTTTTGCGAATAATACCGCTACACCTCTGGTCTTATCCTCTGCATTCGCTAGGAAGAATGTGGGATATTGAGCATACAGAAATGTTGGGTTATAATTGGAAGGGAAATGTGTTTCCTGGATCATGACTACCGCCAATTTTTGTGCGTGGTAAGATTGGAGTAATTTTCGCCTCTTTACCGCTGAATTTAGTCCCTGGGCATTATGGGAGGCTAATTTAAAGGACGGAAGAACCAAATTGTCACTAGACATGTTGGCTAATTGGGGTGAACGTTTGTGGTGCGGCATCTCTTACCTCCTCCGGAGCGTGGTGGAGCATGGTTATTCGGATCGCGAGATAGGATCTGGAGCCTGGAGGAGAGTGGGCCTATCATGAAACCTGTGGACTGGCACAAACAAATAATAGGGTTAGAGAGAAGGACAGGAAAGAAAGAGAAAAAGAAAGAGAGTAAAAGCATGTATTCTCGTGAGAATGGTCCCAAGAGGAACCTGCGGCATCGAGGGGATGCAAAGATCCCCTCCATGTCGCCCAACAACAAACAAAAGTAGCCCTCCGAAGGGGCTGTCAGTCCATCTCCCGACCATGGGGATCCCATTGTCGTGAGATGGGTGGAGGCGCATGACTGCTACCCCAGCCAGAGCCTGCCCAAATGGTAATCCTATAGTTAGAAATTAACAAAACCCAGTGAGGACAACCATTTCATCACTAAAACATTTTAAACCAAGTGTATCGAAGCCAGCCGGCTTAATAAAAGACAAAACATAAAGAAAAGTCCTGCTGTAGGCCAAAAACGCCCAGGGGGGATGAGTGAGGGGTAAGGGGGGTGGGAGGGTGGAGGGGAAAGGGAAGGAGGGTGAACGGGGGCTGAGGATGAGTTCCAGAGGGGGAGGGGTTGTGGGGGCTGTCAAAGACCCCATTAGGAGCTGTCCTTTCCCAGTAGGCTCATGTGTCATTGTGTCCGTCCCCTGGTCCACCACACCACCAGCCGGCGGTAAGGCGTACCCGCAGGTGGGTAGTCCCAACAACTTGTTCTTCGGTGTACGTTGAAAAGTTGATTGTAGAAGATCTAGGCGCCCTCTGTGGGAAGGGGTGGAAGCCGAGTGTTAGCGAGTCGCTTGAGTAGGAACAGAAGCCCCAATGGGAGAGGTCGCATGACAACGCGATTCTTTTTCTAGGTGTGGGGTGACCCATCCGGTCAGTTGTGTCGAGATCTGGAGAAATCCATCTGAAGGTGTGAGTCATGAGTCCCTGAAGGGTTCAGGGTTCGTGCATCCTGATCCTAATTGGTTCAGGATGATCCTTTAGGGTGGTTGACGTCTTGGAAAGTGTCCTGAGTAATGTATCCGGGTGCTGCCCGGACGTGTATAGGAAAATCAGGAGGGCATCGGTTCCCTAACTCGTCTACTCTTTGTGGTTTTCCATAGAGGGGAGACTGGGCTGGTAGGGGTCTGTCTCTTAGAAGATCCGGATTGCGCATTTGATGTGTCCATCTCGAAATCCTGAGATATAAGCTTCAGTGAGAGAAGAATCCGCTCTCCCTCAGGTAGAGTGGTGAAGGAGTGTGTCTTGCCTTTGTAGGTGAATTTTAGAGCAAAGGGGAAAGCCCACCAGTATCTTATTTCCTTTTGTGTCAAGATTAGTAGTAGAGGTTTAAGGGCTCTGCGTTTTTGAATCGTCATGGGCGATATGTCGGAAAATATTTGAACATCATGGCCTTGGAATGATATGTGCGGTTGCTGGCGGGAGAGCTTCATGATGCTCTCTTTCACTCCGTAGTGGTGCGTCTTCACCACAATGTCCCTGGGAGACCCGTCCTTCCTGGGGGGACCCAGAGATCTGTGGGCTCTGTCCAATTCCAGGTTATGTGTGGAGATATCAGGGATAAGGGATTTTATTAATTCTTGTATTGCTGAGGGGACATCCGTGCAAGATTCTGGGATGCCTCTGACCCTGAAGTTCTCCCTTCTCGATCTGTTTTCCAAATCGTCAATCCTACTTAAGGCCGCATCTAACTGTTCCTGCACGATCTGTATGTGATCAGAATTTTGATTGGTTCTGGAGACTGTGTAATCCAGTTTTTGTTCAATCGCTTCAATTCTGGTGCCCAGATTCTGGAAGTCAGATCGGATGTCATTTGTTATTTTGAGAGCTGTATTAGCTAAGCCCCTTTCCAGTAAGTCAGATAGCTTGAGGAAGAGGTCCCCCGCATTCTGGGGCATGTCTGAGCCTGTGCTTCCCATAATGACATTATTGTGCTGAGGGAGAGGAGAATGTCCCATAGGAGATAGCAAGGGGGCTGCCAGGGGGCTCTCATTGAGGAAAGCCGAGTTGTGGCCTGAGGGGGATGTGGTGGGATGAGAATAGGAGATTGCAGAGGAAGGGTATGAGAGAGTTGCAGGGGCGATCACTTGCCTGGGTTCTTGTATTCCCCCTGATGCTGCCTGTGTCTGAGGCGCTGCCTGTGTCAGAGGCGCGGCCGCCATCTTGGATTCGGCCTGTAACTTCTCAGCCTCAAAACGGGGTCCCAGGTCCTTCTTAGCTGCCGTGGAAGGCATGGGTGGGGAACCGCTGTGTTCCCCCAGCCGAATCTGCTGTGCACGGACTGGCTGTGGCTTCTGAAATGGCGCTAGGGCGGCTGGCTGGCTGGGGTAGTGAGGAGCTCCCGGCTTACGCGGCCATCTTGGAGTCCCTCGCGCATGCGCACATACTTTTTTAATTTTAATACATTTGCAACAATTTCAAACAAACTTCTTTCACGTTGTTATTATGGGGTATTGTTTATAGAATTTTGAGCAAAATAATTAATCCATTTTGGAATAGGGCTGTAACATAACAAAATGTGGAAAAAGTGAAGCGCTGTGAATACTTTCTGGATTTACTGTATTAGTAGGCCCAGTGAAGGAGCAATGCAGCAGAAACAGGTAGACAGTGTTTTTTTCGCTATCTAGCATTCTTGTTACTGGTAAGTTGTTGTCAGCAAAGGGATGACTATTATAACATTGGCCTTAGACAAGGCCAAGATACCTAAATTAAAACCTCTAGGTTCCTGCACTGCCTGTAAGCATCTTTTTTTTTTTTTTTTTTTTTTTTACTGTGACAACTTTTAATTTGTCTGGGTTAGTGATTAAGATACAATTATTATTATTATATTGAAATCTATTACTTAGAAGTAAGGGTAGAACCTACAGTCCTGAGTAAAAGGTGTCAAAAGGTTTCTAACATTTTCAAACTCATCCAAAAGAAAAAAAGAAAATGTTTGGGCTTTAGCTAGAAACAGTCAAGCCCTAGTATTTCCAGAGGGAACCTAGCAATGGCAGCCCACATGTTCCTCTCATTACAAGTGTCCTCTAGACCCAAAATGCTCACGATTATAATCAAAATAGATCCACTTGCCCTTTAAGTGCCATTTTTGAGGTTTAAAGCTTCCAGTGACAGACACATTTTTCTTTCTTTTGTAGCTTGCATGTAAGGGAAATCAGGCTTTGTAGTTTTAATACAAAAGGCCTATTTTATGCAACATTGCTTCATTAGAATTCATGTCATCTAAAAATGTGCCAAAAATCACATGCAGAGATGACAGTTTTGCGTGGTGGAAGGCATTGGTTGTGAATCTAGCCAAATTATCATATGAATGAGACAAGAGAATATTTTGTAGAATATGGATCTATAAAGCTCTGTTTCAATACACAACTGAGGATTTTCTAATCTAGAGAATGCCTAGATGATAAAAGTCCATCCAATTCAACAGTGCCAAAAGAGGGGCCATGGACACGAAGATATCTTCCTGAGATTGACAGAGTGGAAGATAGCTTCATAGAGTCACAGTACCTGGCGTGATTTCTATTAGATGCTGATAATGACACACACAGCACTTGGCTTCTCCATTCTTCTTCATACAGTTGTGACGGATTTGTAAGTTTATCTCGGGTGATAATCAGCAGCTACAGCTGCTAGCGAAGTCTGAGAGGAAATCTTCCTAGACAGCAATAAAATAATGGCAGAGGTTCTAATCTCCCCAAGTGTATCCAAAACCAAGTGTATCCATTGTTTTAATATGGTACCAACCATGCTCATGTGCCATTGGCTATTGGGTAGGGATGAGCCGAACATCCCCAGTTCGGTTCGCACCAGAACTTGCGAACAGCAAAAAATGTGTGCGAACACCATTAAAGTCTATGGGACACGAACATGAAAAATCAAAAGTGCTAATTTTAAAGGCTTATATGCAAGTTATTGCCATAAAAAAGTGTATGGGGACCCGGGTCCTGCCCCAGGGGACATGTATCAATGCAAAAAAAAGATTAAAAAAATTCAGTTTTTTCAGGAGAAGTGATTTTAATAATGCTTAAAGTGAAGCTATAAAAATTAAATATTCCTTTAAATATCGTGCCTGGGGGGTGTCCATAGTATGCCTGTGAAGTAGTGCATCTTTCCCATGTTTAGAACAGTACCGCAGCAAAATGCCATTTCTAAAGGAAAAAGTTGTCTTTTAAAACTGCTCGCGGCTGTAATGTATTGTAGGATCCCGGCAATATACAGTATCTCACAAATGTGAGTACACCCCTCACATTTTTGTAAATATTTTATTATATCTTTTTATGTGACAACACTGAGGAACTGACACTTTGCTACAATGTAAAGTAGTGAGTGTACAGCTTGTATAACAGTGTAAATTTGCTGTCCCCTCAAATTAACTCAACATACAGCCATTAATGCCAAAACGGCTGGCAACAAAAGTGAGTACACCCCTAAGTGAAAATGTCCAAATTGGGCCCAAAGTGTCAATATTTTGTGTGGCCACTATTATTTTCCAGCACTGCCTTAACCCGCTTGGGCATGGAGTTCACCAGAGCTTCACAGGTTGCCACTGGAGTCCTCTTCCATTCATCCATGACGACATCACGGAGCTGGTGGATGTTAGAGACCTTGCGTTCCTCCACCTTTCATTTGAGGATGCTCCACAGATGCTCAATAGGGTTTAGGTCTGGAGACATGCTTGGCCAGTCCATTACCTTTACCCTCAGCTTCTTTAGCAAGGCAGTGGTCATCTTGGAGGTGTGTTTGGGGTCGTTATCATGTTGGAATACTGCCCTGCGGCCCAGTCTCTGAATGAAGGGGATCATGCTCTACTTCAGTATGTCACAGTACATGTTGGCATTCATGGTTCCCTTAATGAACTGTAGCTCCCCAGTGCTGGCAGCACTCATGCAGCCCCAGACCATGACACTCCCACCACCATGCTTAACTGTAGCAAGACACACTTGTCTTTGTACTCCTCACCTGATTGCCACCACACACGCTTGACACCATCTGAACCAAATTAGTTTATCTAGGGTCATGGCCAGTTTACACTGGAGCGATGCGGGAACCCTGCGAATCCAGTGCAGGTTCCCGCATCGCATACAACTCGCAGGAAGTTCACACTGCCATATGCAAACTGCTGGGAGTGTCAGTAGAAAGCTAATGACACCCCCAAATCAGTTTGCATATCACTGAGTGAACTGCAAATTCAGACAACACCCATGCGATCCGATTCTGCTGCGGACCAAAAAAGGGTCCTGTGCGAGTTTGGTCTGAATGCTATGCAAATAACCATACAATTTGTATGGCTGAGTTTGCATCACACAGGGGCAAATCACATCTAATGTCGGACAGCACAGCAGTGTGAACCGGCCCTAAGGCCCCTTTCACACTTGTGTGACTTGTCCTGTGACTCCTGCGTCCATAGACCTCAAGAATACACTGGCATTGCTTTAAATCACATCAAATTTGCGGCAAAAAGCGCTGCAAAATAGCGGGACTTTCAGGTCGCACAAGTGTGAAGGGGACCTTATGGGCCTCAAATTGTATGAAAAGTCGGCCAAGTGTGAAAGGAACCTAATGAGATTCATTGATAACACCTTTGAATTAGGCCCCATTTGCACTTGTGTGACCAATGCCTGTGGAATCTTGTGGTATATGGGCCTCAAGTTGCATCAAAGTCAAACCAAAGTAGTGCAGGGACGAATTTGACACACTTGCAGGATGCACAAGTGAGAATAGTGCCTAATTCAAAGGTATTATCCATGAATCTCATTCACACTGCTGCGACCTGAAAGTCACACTATTTTGCTGCCACTTTGCTGCTGCAACTTGGCCCCAACTTCTGGGAATGCCTGTGTAATATTGCGCCCTATGTACCTCAAGTCACATGAAAGTCACACCAAAGTAGTACAGGGACTACTTTGAAGTTGTTGCAACTTGAAGTAGCACAGATATGAATGGTTATCATTGAGAATCATGGGGTACAACTTGTCATGCAACTTGGAGGTCCAAATTTGCTGGAAAAGTCACACAACTGTGAAACAAGTCATATATATTTTAATAGAAAGGAGCTCTAATTTATTTTTGCATAGTCCTTACTGATTTACATCAGCAGAACAAATACAGGAAGCGATGTGTGCACATGGGCCAGAAGCAAATGTGTGGTGATGCCAAACAAATCAATGAACCCCACCCACACCAAATCTAACTACCACATCCACCCCCACATTGAGTAAGCACAAGTACCGTACATATCTTAAACTTACCCAGCAAATGAGCAGCACCTCCTCTTTGCTAAAGAGGGACCTCACCATGTCCACCTAGATAGAGATCCTGACCAGCACAGGAACTTCCGGGTGATTACAATAACTCATTTCCAGGTCAGAAGGCAAAACCACACATTTGATCGCAGCTGCGAATATTTGATCGCAACCACAATTAGAATTTTTTTATTTTAGTTTATCTGCAGATATGCGAATCTGTATTCCTACATAGATAAATATTTGAAGGTAAACTTAAGGGAGTTTGATAAGAAATGGTGTCCCTGGGATAGCAGCAGGTGAATTACAAAGGCCCGGTTTGAGCCCTGGTTCACACTGACAGCGGGAGGAAATCGTGTGCATTCAGCTGAACTCACATGATTTCATTCCCGCATGTCCAGTGCCAACTGCGGGGAGAATTTCAAAGACTTCTGTGCAGGTTTCTGCACTGATGTCAATAAAAATCGCACCCCGAAGTCGCCAAAAAGTAGTACAGAAACTACTTTTGGAAATTCCAATTAGAACGGTGCAATTGCCGCCAATTTGACATTTCAAATCGCACCAATGTGAACCAGGGCTGACACATACAACACTGTCTATCCACCAGCTGAATTCATTACCTGCAATTCTCCACAGCTGTTATATATAAAGATTCCACCTTTATCATTTACTTGTAGGTGTGCTGAAGAGATTCGTTTTTTTGGTGCACAAATACATGTAGAAATTAAGATATAAAAGAAAGATATTGCACTTCCCCAAAACCACCACCCCCAAAACTAATTAAAAAGAACGAAAAGAGAAAAACACACCAAACAAGCTCAATAACGTACTTTTATTTTGCCAGCAGAAACAAAAATGATGTACATTCATTTACTAGCATAAAAAAAAATTCTACAGGATATATGGTGCTACATTTAGCAAAACAGTTAGCAATTGGGTTTTAAGGGCCCTGCTCCTAGGAGCTTTGTCTAAACCTTAGAGTGGGCACAGCTTTACTTTCAGTGTATAACGGGTAACATTTCATACTACTCACCCACCAGCCCACATTTTTATCTGCAAGATTATTGAAACATACTTAATAGTCATTCTTACAAAGCATTCCAACATGATATTAAAAAAGGCACATATTAAAAATACAACACCCACCACCAGCCCACAATCCACACATACATAGGTGACCATGTTCTGCTGGAAGCTGCATCCCTGTGTACATAGTTGAGCGTTTGTCAATATGAAGAATATCATTCCTTCTCCCCCCACAAATCACAGCAAAAAACCTGACCTTCTCAGGCCAAACGAACCCCCCTACTGCAGCCCTTAATTATATAAGATAGGTTGTATTGTTAGCACACTGACATACGCCCAATAGAAGTACACGCCCACCAGTATCTTTCAGTCTGTCTCTTCATGTATGTCTAAAGTGATTGCACCTGATGAGTAGGAACACATAATACTATTTGCAACTGTGTTAGCCCTTGGCTATGTGCATCAAATCTCCAACTACAGGCCAAAGATCGAAGTCCATTTGCATGCACATAAACAAAGCAACAGTTTTCTAAGCATATATGCAGTGTAAACCCTACAATTTTAAATATCCAAGTCCCTGGGCATGATTAGCGCTAACAAACATTAACATCAGTCTCTGACTGCAATGAGCTTCCAATCTAAAGTCCAAAACTAACTTTCTTACATTGGAGACTATTTCGACAGGAGACAAAAGAAATGCCAGCATGTCTTTGGATCGTGGTGAGAAACCCACACGGGGAGAACATATAAACTTCAAAACAAGCATTAACATGTTGGGGAATTGAACCAGCAACCCCAGTGCTGCTAGACAGAATTGCTACCCATTTAGCCAGCAGGCAGCCTTGCACATGTTGTCTGCATCTCCGTGGTCTGAACCAGCTCTAAGTCCATGTAAAAAACGAACAAGAGGGACTTTTGGACTTTTTAGGCACGACTACAACAAATTATTTATATAAAAAAACACTACTTTATTATCTTGAAAGGTACAAAACAGAGAAAAAAAGACATTATTTTTAAAAAACACAACATATATATGCGTTAAAGTACTCGCTATACAACACCATCTGTCATGTCTAGTTTTTCGGACGTCTGGATACACATCTCACATCTATAGATCAATCCGAAATGATGGTTCGGTAGCAAGTCTGTAGTCAATTCATAGCACATAACTCTTTAATGCTCGACATGTTTCGCGTATCATTACGCTTCTTCAAGAGCGATACAGGATATGTTGTAGACTGTAGATTATGTATAAAATCACCAAAGTAGTGCTCCGCACGCCCTCTGCGGTCAGAAAAAGCCAACTAAGTTGGTACATCTATACACATCAGGATAAATGTGGGCTAAAATAGCTTAATACATAAGCCTGTTCCCGTGTTATTTATTTCTTATAAGTATTATCCGTATTTAGTGCCTCTTCTGTCTATCCCTAGATTCCACAGAAGGCTAAGATAACTCTAGATTGGGGGTGCCATCGACCAAGTTATATTAGAGGTGGTAAGCCAGTAAAATGTCCTGAATGTAGTGGAAAAGGACCTGCGACGTGCGGTATCCTCCTAGGGCTGGAGCGGAGTGCTGATACGCGAAACATGTCGAGCATTAAAGAGTTATGTGCTATGAATTGACTACAGACTTGCTACCAAACCATCATTTCGGATTGATCTATAGATGTGAGATGTGTATCCAGACGTCCGAAAAACTAGACATGACAGATGGTGTTGTATAGCGAGTACTTTAACGCATATATATGTTGTGTTTTTTAAAAATAATGTCTTTTTTTCTCTGTTTTGTACCTTTCAAGATAATAAAGTAGTGTTTTTTTATATAAATAATTTGTTGTAGTCGTGCCTAAAAAGTCCAAAAGTCCCTCTTGTTCGTTTTTCACATACCTGATAGGACGCGGCACATTTTTATATGCTGGGTGTATCCACGGTGCCACTCCGTGCGATGATACACTTTTTTCTTCCGAGCTCTAAGTCCATACCATGCTCAGTATCATAAGCAATATACAATATATTGGCCGAAGTATTGGGTCGCCTGTATTTATACACGCATGAACTGTCATGGCATCTTAGTCTTAGTCCGTAGGGTTCAAAATTCATTTAGCCCACCCTTTGCAGCTTTAACATCTTCAACTCTTCTGGGAATACTGTCCACAAGGTTTAGGAGTGTGTCTATGGGAATGTTTGACCATTCTTCCATAAGTACATTTGTGAGATCAGGCACTGATATTGGACAGGAAGGCCTGGCTTACAGTCTCTGCTCTAATTCATCTCCAAGGTGTTCTGTTGTGTTGAGGTCAGGACTCTGTGCAGGCCAGTCAAGTTCCTCCAACCCAAACTCACTCATCCATGTCTTTATGGACCTTGCTTTGTGCACTGGTCCAAATCATTTTGTGGAGGGGGGATTATGATGTGGGGTTGTTTTTCAGGGGTTGGGCTTGGCCTCTTAGTTCTTAGTTCTTAGCTCTTAGTTAGTGAAGGGAACTCTTAAGGCATCAGCATATCAAGACATTTTGGACAATTTCATGCTCCCAACTTTGTGGGAACAGTTTGGGGATGGCCCCTTCCGGTTCCAACATGACTGCACACCAGTGCACAAAGCAAGGTCCATAAAGACATGGATGAGCGAGTGTGGGGTGGAGGAACTTGACTGGCCTGCACAGAGTCCTGACCCCAACCCGATAGAACACCTTTTGGCTGAATTAGAGCCAGGCCTTCTCATCCAACATCAGTCCCTGGCCTCACAAATGCACTTCTGGAAGACTGGTCAAACATTCCCATAGACACACTAAACCTTGTGGAAAGCCTTCCTAGCCTTCCCAGAAGCTGTTCTAGCTGCAAAGGGTGGGCCAAATCAATTTTTAACCCTACGGACTAAGACTGGGCTGCCATTAAAGTTTATGTGTGTGTAAAGGCAGGTGTCCCAATACTTTTGGCTAGATAGTGTATCTGGCAAGATTTACAATGGTGGTGGAACCCTCCTACATATAAATACTACATTTAGACATAGTTTTAGGACCTGGGAGATAAGACAACTTCTCTACATGAGGCAGCATGTTTGGAATTTGAACCCAGATGCTCAGCAGAAGTTCTACCCTCTAAGCCCTGGAACGGTCACATGTGAAAACCTCCTACACATAAATACTGCATTTCTTTGGACATACAGGTGATGGAATTACATTACTCAAGAGTTATTCTTCTTGATTTATTCTGTGATATTTGGTGGCTCTTTGTGGGTGAGTGTAGAATAGTGATATTACCCTCAAATTTTTGGGAATTACATTTTGATTTCTGATGTTGGTACACATATCATATTTTATGGGCTCAAATTATGATTATTTGGAAATAATAAAAACCACAAAAAATTGTGACTTCATTTTAAATTTGCATCAGCAATGGTATGGTTTGTGGATTGTAAAGACACCTGTGTGAGTTTGGGTAAAGATTGTTGTGAGATGGAGAGTAACAAGTAAAAGTGACAGAGAAAAATATATTTTACCAAAACATCAAAACATTCCACATTCTAGCATTCTTATAAATAAAATAGTAGAAGTAGACGTAACAATGTTGCAAAGGAAAATTTATTTCAGAAAAAGATACATTTCACCTCAACATTAAAAAGATTTATTTGGAGAAGTTACAATTGTAACATTAGTATCAATGGCTAAAACTTGCATTGAATTATAATAGCGCTGTTTTTCGCTCCAAAAAAATGCTCTTTAATACAGCGCTCATTCTGGTATTTACTATAGCGCCCTGTAAAAAAGACATTGGAGCTAAAATGAGAGCTATTTGCAGGTCTGAGCATGCTCAGTTCTGTTGGCACCTAGTTGTACAGAGATTGGGAATTTATCTCTTCTCAGACTTTTAAAGATATTTCAGTGTAGAAATCACTTTTTCACACAGCTTAAAAGCAGATTATCTTTAAATAATATACCGCATATTTCAGTACCATTTAGACAATTATATCATGCTCTAAAAATTATTTCCATGTGCACTACTCCAGGTTTTAGCAGAGTAAGGGTTTGGACGCTATTTGTTTTCAGGGAACTATAGTAAATTCGATTTTGGGAGTATTTTTTTTACCAGCACTATAGTGAATACTGTTTTAGCGCTATAGTAAGTGACCCCCTAATTGTCTTTGGGTGATTTCTATTATCATTATGATTTAAAAAGGATCCAAAAAAACTATGTGATAATAAATGGCTTCGTGTGATTGCTATCCTTAAGTAAAAGACAGTTTTTTGGCATGATCAGTCATATTTTCAATATTAATGCCAAAATTTCACAATTTCTGCCAGGGTATGCAAACTTTTGAGCACAACTGTGTATAGGGTGATAGGTGTTAGACGATAGGGTGAATACTACAGCAATGCTTTTTTATTTTACTGTTTTCTTGGAAATATTTTTTTACGATTTTCTTTTAGTAATCTGGTGTTAGGATTTAAATTAGATCTTTCGTTTTAATTTTTATTTTGTTGTATTTAGCACTTTCTCATGCATAAACTTTTCTCCACCTTGCTTAATTTTCTTGGTTGAATGATGGCCAGTGTCATTCCACCTACTTCTTGGGAGCCCAGGCTGTCATACACGCACCCATTGGAGACATGTCACAATGTTGGCCAAGGCTTGCAGTACAATACTGCAGAGACCTACAGTGCCATGATAATGTCAGCGCTACATTCTGCAGTACACAACTGCCACAAGGGCAAGAGGATGACCCGTGACCAGCTAGAAGATCACTGTAATATAAAAAGGTGTGAAGGGAATTTTTAAAAACAGATGGTGGGCCCACCTGGAACAAAGTGAAATACTCAGTTTGGGGGTACATTTTATGAATGGGATGTAAGATGCAGGCCTCAGTGTGCAGTAGTACATCTTCTATAAATAGGAATCTAAGTGTCAAAATGATGCATAAATGAATGAATGGGTTCATTCAAGGCTCCTATTTGAAAACTCATGGACAGCTGGTGATTTTACTGGACTCCAAAGACCTCAAAAAAAAAAAAAGCTTCAAATTTAAATTCTCATGGAACCATATCTCTCTACAATACCTAGGAGTTAAATTGGCCCCCTCTTTAAAACAGTTATACTCATTGAACTACCCTCCAGCTTTTTCCAATGTCAAATACCTGTTAAATCAATGGTCCTCCTACCACATATCATTCCTGGGGAGAATCCAAGGAGTAAAAATGAATATCCTCCCTAAACTCCTATTTCTCTTCAGATCCCTACCTCTATATGTCTCGCGATCAATTCTTCAGAAGGTTCAGATAGACCTGCACAGATTTATATGGCAGAACAAAAAGCCGCGAGTGGGACGGGCACTGATGTATAGAGCCCAGGGGAGGGGGGGTCTGGGTTGCCCGGATCTATGGAAATACTTCCTGGCATCTCGGCTTACCCAAATGGCACAGTGGCATTCCTTCCCGACCCCGGTGCCATGGCTACAATTTGAGCGGATCTCAATAACTCCATACTACCTCCCTGGCCTTCTCTGGTCCCGTTCAGTCTCTCCTAAAGATATTACCCCATTGAACAATATTGTTGGTCAATCACTTTATCTATGGTCCCTTTACTGTAAAAAGTTCAGGTTGCATTCTGACGTCCCCCTCTTGTCCTCTTTTTTGGGAGAACCCTCTTTTCCCCCAGCTTTTTCCTCCAATCTGCCATATCTTAGATGGATTGCATTGGGCTTGGTGGACCTCGCTTCTCTGCTACAGAACGCCTCTTTCTGCTCCTACACCCACTTGCAGCAGACCTATGGGATGGGTAGATCCGGGTTCCACCAATACTTGCAAATTCGACACTTCTACTCGACTCTTTTGAGGGGTGGGGTGGAGATGTCGAAAACCCCTTTTGAACATCTGTGTGGAGAGGCGGCGAGAGATAGGGGGACAATCTCCGTACTTTATCGATACCTCAATGACTACAACGCCCCTCGAAAGTCGTTGGCGATGGTGGCTTGGGAGATGGAGTTGGCCCAAGAGATCCCTGATGGAGATTGGCAAGACATGCTAGATAACATGCACAAATGTACACGTTCTATGTCAATAAAGGAAACAGTGCTTAACCACTTAAGGACCGCCTAACGCCGATTTACGTCGGCAAGGCGGCACGGGCAGGCAAAATCACGTACATGTACGTGATTTGCCTCTCGCGGGTGGGGGGTCCGATCGGACCCCCCCCCGGTGCCCGAAGCGGTCCCGTTCTGTTCCCCGGCGATCCGAGATGAGGGGGAGGCCATCCGTTCGTGGCCCCCCCCTCGCGATCGCCGCCGGCCAATGGGAACACTCCTTTGCTGCTGTATGCTAAACAGCAGCAAAGGAAATGATGTCATCTCCCCTCGGCTCGGTATTTTCCGTTCCAGCGCCGAGGGGAGAAGACATCAATGTGAGTGCACAACACACACACACACAGTAGAACATGCCAGGCATACAAAACACCCCGATCCCCCCCCCGATCGCCCCCCGATCCCCCCCCAATCACCCCCCCCCCCTGTCACAAACTGACACCAGCAGGTTTTTTTTTTTTTTTTTTTTTTTTTTTTCTGATTACTGCATAGTGTCAGTTTGTGACAGTTACAGTGTTGGGACAGTGAGTATTACCCCCCTTTAGGTCTAGGGTACCCCCCTAACCCCCCCTAATAAAGTTTTAACCCCTTGATCACCCCCTGTCACCAGTGTTGCTAAGCGATCATTTTTCTGATCGCTGTATTAGTGTCGCTGGTGACGCTAGTTAGTGAGGTAAATATTTAGGTTCGCCGTCAGCGTTTTATAGTGACAGGGACCCCCATATACTACCTAATAAATGTTTTAACCCCTTGATTGCCCCCTAGTTAACCCTTTCACCACTGATCACCGTATAACCGTTACGGGTGACGCAGGTTAGTTCGTTTATTTTTTATAGTGTCAGGGCACCCGCCGTTTATTACCTAATAAAGGTTTAGCCCCCTGATCGCCCGGCGGTGATATGCGTCGCCCCAGGCAGCGTCAGATTAGCGCCAGTACCGCTAACACCCACGCACGCAGCATGCGCCTCCCTTAGTGGTATAGTATCTGATCGGATCAATATCTGATCTGATCAGATCTATACTAGCGTCCCCAGCAGTTTAGGGTTCCCAAAAACACAGTGTTAGCGGGATCAGCCCAGATACCCGCTAGCACCTGCGTTTTGCCCCTCCGCCCAGCCCACCCAAGTGCAGTATCGATCGATCACTGTCACTTACAAAACACTAAACGCATAACTGCAGCGTTCACAGAGTCAGGCCTGATCCCTGCGATCGCTAACAGTTTTTTTGGTAGCATTTTGGTGAACTGGCAAGCAAGCACCAGGCAGCGTCAGGTTAGCGCCAGTACCGCTAACACCCACGCACGCACCGTACACCTCCCTTAGTGGTATAGTATCTGATCTGATCAATATCTGATCCGATCAGATCTATACTAGCGTCCCCAGCAGTTTAGGGTTCCCAAAAACGCAGTGTTAGCGGGATCAGCCCAGATACCTGCTAGCACCTGCGTTGTGCCCCTCCGCCCGGCCCAGCCCAGCCCACCCAAGTGCAGTATCGATCGATCACTGACACTTACAAGGCACTAAACGCATAACTGCAGCGTTCGCAGAGTCAGGCCTGATCCCTGCGATCGCTAACAGTTTTTTTGGTAGCATTTTGGTGAACTAGCAAGCACCGGCCCCAGGCAGCGTCAGGTTAGCGCCAGTACCACTAACACCCACGCACGCAGCATACGCCTCCTTTAGTGGTATAGTATCTGAACGGATCAATATCTGATCCGATCAGATCAGATCTATACTAGCGTCCCCAGCAGTTTAGGGTTCCCAAAAACGCAGTGTTAGCGGGATCAACCCAGATACCTGCTAGCACCTGCGTTTTGCCCCTCCGCCCGGCCCAGTCCAGCCCACCCAAGTGCAGTATCGATCGATCACTGTCACTTACAAAACACTAAACGCATAACTGCAGCGTTCGCAGAGTCAGGCCTGATCCCTGCGATCGCTAACAGTTTTTTTGGTAGCGTTTTGGTGAACTGGCAAGCACCAGCGGCCTAGTACACCCCGGTCGTAGTCAAACCAGCACTGCAGTAACACTTGGTGACGTGGCGAGTCCCATAAGTGCAGTTCAAGCTGGTGAGGTGACAAGCACAAGTAGTGTCCCGCTGCCACCAAAAAGACAAACACAGGCCCGTCATGCCCATAGTGCCCTTCCTGCTGCATTCGCCAATCCTAATTGGGAACCCACCACTTCTGCAGCGCCCGTACTTCCCCCATTCACATCCCCCAACGAAATGCAGTCGGCTGCATGAGAGGCATTTTTATGTGCTCCCGAGTACCCCTACCCAACGAACCCCCCCCAAAAAGATGTTGTGTCTGCAGCAAACGCGGATATAGGCGTGACACCCGCTATTATTGTCCCTTCTGTCCTGACAATCCTGGTCTTTGCATTGGTGAATGTTTTGAACGCTACCATACACTAGTTGAGTATTAGCGTAGGGTACAGCATTGCACAGACTAGGCACACTTTCACAGGGTCTCCCAAGATGCCATCGCATTTTGAGAGACCCGAACCTGGAACCGGTTACAGTTATAAAAGTTAGTTACAAAAAAAGTGTAAAAAAAAAAAAATATATATAAAATAAAAAAAAATAGTTGTCGTTTTATTGTTCTCTCTCTCTATTCTCTCTCTCTATTGTTCTGCTCTTTTTTTACTGTATTCTATTCTGCAGTGTTTTATTGTTATTGTTATTGTTATTGTTATTATGTTTTATCATGTTTGTTTTTCAGGTATGTAATTATTTATACTTTATTGTTTACTGTGCTTTATTGTTAACCATTTTTTTGTCTTCAGGTACGCCATTCACAACTTTGAGTGGTTATACCAGAATGATGCCTGCAGGTTTAGGTATCATCTTGGTATCATTCTTTTCAGCCAGCGGTCGGCTTTCATGTAAAAGCAATCCTAGCGGCTAATTAGCCTCTAGACTGCCTTTACAACCCGTGGGAGGGAATGCCCCCCCCCACCGTCTTCCGTGTTTTTCTCTGGCTCTCCTGTCTCAACAGGGAACCTGAGAATGCAGCCGGTGATTCAGCCAGCTGACCATAGAGCTGATCAGAGACAAGAGTGGCTCCAAACATCTCTATGGCCTAAGAAACCGGAAGCTACGAGCATTTTATGACTTAGATTTCGCCGGATGTAAATAGCGCCATTGGGAAATTGGGGAAGCATTTTATCACACCGATCTTGGTGTGGTCAGATGCTTTGAGGGCAGAGGAGAGATCTAGGGTCTAATAGACCCCAATTTTTTCAAAAAAGAGTACCTGTCACTACCTATTGCTATCATAGGGGATATTTACATTCCCCGAGATAACAATAAAAATGATTTAAAAAAAAAAAAAATGAAAGGAACAGTTTAAAAATAAGATAAAAAAGCAAAAAAATAATAAAGAAAAAAAAAAAAAAAAAAAAAAAAAGCACCCCTGTCGCCCCCTGCTCTTGCGCTAAGGCGAACGCAAGCGGCGGTCTGTCGTCAAACGTAAACAGCAATTGCACCATGCATGTGAGGTATCGCCGCGAAGGTCAGATCGAGGGCAGTAATTTTTGCAGTAGACCTCCTCTGTAGATCTAAAGTGGTAACCTGTAAAGGCTTTTAAAGGCTTTTAAAAATGTATTTATTTTGTTGCCACTGCACGTTTGTGCGCAATTGTAAAGCATGTCATGTTTGGTATCCATGTACTCGGTCTAAGATCATCTTTTTTATTTCATCAAACATTTGGGCAATATAGTGTGTTTTAGTGCATTAAAATTTAAAAAAGTGTGTTTTTTCCCCAAAAAATGCGTTTGAAAAATCGCTGCGCAAATACTGTGTGAAAAAAAAAATGAAACACCCACCATTTTAATCTGTAGGGCATTTGCTTTAAAAAAATATATAATGTTTGGGGGTTCAAAGTAATTTTCTTGCAAAAAAAAAAAAAACTTTTTCATGTAAAAAATAAGTGTCAGAAAGGGCTTTGTCTTCAAGTGGTTAGAAGAGTGGGTGATGTGTGACATAAGCTTCTAAATGTTGTGCATAAAATGCCAGGACAGTTCAAAACCCCCCCAAATGACCCCATTTTGGAAAGTAGACACCCCAAGCTATTTGCTGAGAGGCATGTCGAGTCCATGGAATATTTTATATTGCGACACAAGTTGCGGGAAAGAGACAAATTTTTTTTTTTTTTTTTTTTTTTTTGCACAAAGTTGTCACTAAATGATATATTGCTCAAACATGCCATGGGAATATGTGAAATTACACCCCAAAATACATTCTGCTGCTTCTCCTGAGTACGGGGATACCATATGTGTGAGACTTTTTGGGAGCCTAGCCGTGTACGGGACCCCGAAAACCAAGCACCGCCTTCAGGCTTTCTAAGGGGCGTGAATTTTTGATTTCACTCTTCACTGCCTATCACAGTTTCGGAGGCCATGGAATGCCCAGGTGGCACAAAACCCCCCCAAATGACCCCATTTTGGAAAGTAGACACCCCAAGCTATTTGCTGAGAGGTATAGTGAGTATTTTGCAGACCTCACTTTTTGTCACAAAGTTTTGAAATTTGAAAAAAGAAAAAAAAAAAAAGTTTTTTCTTGTCTTTCTTCATTTTCAAAAACAAATGAGAGCTGCAAAATACTCACCATGCCTCTCAGCAAATAGCTTGGGGTGTCTACTTTCCAAAATGGGGTCATTTGGGGGGGGTTTGTGCCACCTGGGCATTCCATGGCCTCCGAAACGGTGTTAGGCAGTGAAGAGTAAAATCAAAAATTCACGCCCTTAAAAACGCTGAAGGCGGTGATTGGTTTTCGGGGCCCCGTACGCGGCTAGGCTCCCAAAAAGTCCCACACATGTGGTATCCTCATACTCAGGAGAAGCAGCAGAATGTATTTTGGGGTGCAATTCCACATAGGCCCATGGCCTGTGTGAGCAATATATCATTTAGTGACAACTTTGTGCAAAAAAAAAAAAAAAAAAAAAAAAGTGTCACTTTCCCGCAACTTGTGTCAAAATATAAAATATTCCATGGACTCAATATGCCTCTCAGCAAATAGCTTGGGGTGTCTACTTTCCAAAATGGGGTCATTTGGGGGGGGGTTGTGCCACCTGGGCATTCCATGGCCTCCGAAACTGTGATAGGCAGTGAAGAGTGAAATCAAAAAGTTACACCCTTAGAAATCCTGAAGGCGGTGATTGGTTTTCGGGGTCCCATACGCGGCTAGGCTCCCAAAAAGTCCCACACATGTGGTATCCCCGTACTCAGGAGAAGTAGCTGAATATATTTTGGGGTGCAATTCCACATAGGCCCATGGCCTGTGTGAGCAATATATCATTTAGTGACAACTTTTTGTAAATATTTTTTTTTTTTTGTCATTATTCAATCACTTGGGACAAAAAAATAAATATTCAATGGGTTCAACATGCCTATCAGCAATTTCCTTGGGGTGTCTACTTTCCAAAATGGGGTCATTTGGGGGGGTTTTGTACTGCCCTGCCATTTTAGCACCTCAAGAAATGACATAGGCAGTCATAAACTAAAAGCTGTGTAAATTCCAGAAAATGTACCCTAGTTTGTAGACGCTATAACTTTTGCGCAAACCAATAAATATACGCTTATTGACATTTTTTTTACCAAAGACATGTGGCCGAATACATTTTGGCCTAAATGTATGACTAAAATTGAGTTTATTGGATTTTTTTTATAACAAAAAGTAGAAAATATCATTTTTTTTCAAAATTTTCGGTCTTTTTCCGTTTATAGCGCAAAAAATAAAAACTGCAGAAGTGATCAAATACCATCAAAAGAAAGCTCTATTTGTGGGAAGAAAAGGACGCAAATTTCGTTTGGGTACAGCATTGCATAACCGCGCAATTAGCAGTTAAAGCGACGCAGTGCCAAATTGGAAAAAGACCTCTGGTCCTTAGGCAGCATAATGGTCCGGGGCTCAAGTGGTTAAGCTTCACATTAGATGGTACTACACTCCGGAGCGTCTTCATAGAATATATCCCCTGGTCGATGGCACATGTTTCAGAGGATGCCAGGACAGGGGAACGCTGTTGCATACGTTCTGGAGTTGTAAAGCCTTGGACACTGTTTGGCACAAAACTACATCCCTCATCAGACTTCTCTCCGGAATATCACTTACCTTGACATGTCAGATGTGTTTACTATTTGCGGAGCTTCCAGGTGTTCCCCAACCCTTACAAAAATTAATCCACACACTCTTCAGTGCAATTCAATGGGCAATAGCATTGAACTGGAAACGCCCCCAGGTATCCTGGTCACAGGTGATTTCTCGCATGGAGTCTATCAGGTCTATGGAGAGAATACATCATACTCTCCTAGATTCCATGCCTATATTTGACCGAAAATGGAACATCTGGACAGCTCATCTATTGAGCAACAGACTGGAGGATCCCTCTGATGCTTCAGCTGACCCTCTATAAAATGAGGGTTAGCTTTAATTGTTGAGAACACACTAAAGGGACACCCTAGGGCCTTCACAACATATTAGATCCTTACAAAAATAGGCACATTGTGTCTTACTCCCTGACTGTGAACCTATTTTATTAGAAGTATACATAGATAACAATTGTATGATTTCGGTTTTCCCATTTCTTCATTACTTGTATGTCTTTTTATTTTCCTTTTTATTTTATTATTTTACTACTATTGTTTTATGGGCTCACTTTGTACGCTTATATGAGCTATGATCTGCACTGTGTGTGATACTTCATTTATCTGTTAAATGCTTCCGTACCATTATGATTCATGTCTCTACAGTGCCTGTACACCCAAATGTTATATTTTCCTACAATAAAAAACGTTTGAAAACAAAAAAAAAAAAAAGCTTCAAAGCCGGGCAACCATCAGATGTCTACACTGGAAGACATGCGTGGTAGCTGGTTACTGAGAAGTACTTCAGTATTCTGAATTTCAAGTCAGGCTATTGGCTTGTAAAGCTACACGAGCTTCATGCTTTCAAAATTTAGCACACCAGTGAAATTAGATTTTCAGCCTAACAAAAGACATTCTGGGGAATATACATAAGAACTACAAGAGACACCAGAACCAAAAACAAATTTTACAAATCCTAATCCGACCATCAAAATCTCTCATGATTCTTGAATTCAGGAGTATAGCTTGATATTATCTGGATATTTGTGGGCGCCCTAGTTACATACAGTAGTTACATCGTTAGGATGAAAAGAAGACACAAGATCATTGAGTTTAACCAATACAAAAAAATAAATAAATAAAAATACAGCAGTAGCCTCCCTGGCGGTTTTCCTGAGTGTGACTCGGGGTTAAATTTCAGCACCATTAATGGTAACCCAGAGCCACACTCGGGATTACATCTCAGGATCCTGGTGCAGGTTACTTACCTTGTCCCCAGGATCCTGCGATGTCCCCTCCCCGCGGTGTCTGCAGGCTCTGCCCTCCGCCCAATGCCTCTCTGTGCCGGGCTCCGTTCCCTGCGAGCGTCGCGACGCACGGGGCGGAGCCTGGCGGCAAATTCAAAAAAGTGAAAATTCATAACACATACAGAACACTGTAAGTTTACAGATTACATTACTGTATGAAATTATTTCACGTCCCTTTTGTCCCTATTGCTTTTTCCAATGCCCTGCATGCAGTTTTACATGATATATACTGTTCTTCCTGCCTAGAACTGGAGATTGTCCATAGCAACCAAAAAGTGTCCCTTTACGTCAAAAGTGGTTTTAGACCAGCTAGAAAACAGCGATAGTAATTTAGAACACTTGCAGAATTGAGCGATAGTGAATTGTGGGGAAATGTATTTTATTATTATTATTTTTTATAATTATTTATTTATTATATTATAATTTATGATTTTGTGTTTCAAACTTCATCTTACCCGGAATATCTACTAGACTCTTGGTGGACAGATCTAAGTGTGTTATTGCTAAGAATTACAGGCCTACAATATAAAACGCCAAATTTCTATGCAAAACAATTGTACTGCTTTGAGATGCAAAAATCTGAAATAATCATACCGCCAGGGAGGTTAACAAAAACCTATACCCAGAGTGGATCCAGAGGAAGATAAAAAAAACCTTATGAAGCAATATTCAATTTGCTCCAACAGAGGGAAAACAAATCTTACCTGATATTCACATCAACAAACTCTGTTGTTACTACCTATAAATTTCACAATAGATCTCCTATTCTATTTTTTCTTGGCAATGCATTATAAAAATGGCAAAACTGTTAAACAATATATAACATCTTTATTATGTGGAAAGGTATGGGGGATATATGGTGGTATAGCTATTAATCAATACATTCCCCTGCTGTTTATAGTCTCTGTGGTAGTGAATTAGTTCCTAAGTAAAGCAGCTTTGTAGTTCTGTCCCTGTTTGTACTCTATGTGCTGTAGGTCTGCCTGGGAGCTCTGAAATCCTTTGCTAGATTTAATAAGGGAAGTTATTTTTTTTCTAGCAAAAGAGAGAGCGAGATGGAGACTGACAGCTGCTCAATAAAAATGTCATGTACAGAAAAAGACAAGGGTAGACTCATCGCTTCAAATAAGGCATTTTCTTTTACAGAATTTATTGTGTTTTTGTCTAAATTTCCTTGTTTCCTTTGGCAATTTTTTTTAAGTCTCTCTTCTTTCACCTACCCCAACCTTCTAAAACATGCACTAGTCACCCCTGTACCAAAAAAGGCCTTACTGGATCCTACCATTCTTAACAACCTAAGACCAATCTCCTTACTCCCTTTTGACTCCAAGCATCTAGTTTGTTGGAAGAACAACAGAAAGTTGCTTTGTACTGTGAACTATATACTGTATGCATTATACCTGTCTATGCCAGCAGGTGGCGCTGCAGTGTTATAGTGTGTATACTATGGTAATGTGTATGGTAATCAGAGGAAGTATTATCTTTCTCAGTGTATGTGTTCTTGTATATTCCTGCTTCCTGTTCCTGTTTCTCATGCTGTAAAGATATGTACTGCTAATTCTCCATGGAAGTAAACTAATTGCTGCAAACAAAAAGCTTCCAGTGTATCATTTCAATACCCTGCTAACATAGTCTACAACTGGGTGAGCTGCCATCTCATTTAAAATAACCTTCTTGATCCCCTTCAGTCTAGATTTTGCCAGCAACACTCCACAGAAACTGCTCTCCTAAAGCTCACAAGCAATTTACAATCAACTTACTAACAGCTAAAATCAATGGTCACTATTCCATACTCTTAGGGCTCTTTCACATGGGGCGGATCAGTGATGATCCACCCCGTGAACATCCGATTGCTCAGCGGGGATAGCTCCGCCGATCCCCGCTGAGCAGGAAAATGACAGGACCTGTCAGAGCGCCGCTCTCCCCTATGGGGGATCGGGTGATGACGGACCATAGAGTCCGTCGTCACCCGATCCGATCAGAAAAAGGATGGAAAAGTAGGTTTTTCCTTTTACACTTTTTTGGATCGGAGCGGGTCGGTTGTCAGCGGACATGTCACCGCTGACATACGACGCTCCATAGATGTCTATGGAGGGTCCGTTCAGGTCCGCCTTAAAAACTGACAGGCGGACCTGAACGGACAGTCCATGTGAAAGAGGCCTTACTCTTGCACCTTTCCACTGCCTTTGATACAGCTGAGCACCCCCTCCTCAAAAAAAAACTCTATTCCCATGGTCTCCGTGACCAGACAGTCCGTTGGTTTGAATATTTTATATTTTGACACAAGTTGCGGGAAAGTGACAATTTTTTTTTTTTTGCACAAAGTTGTCACTAAATGATATATTGCTCAAACATGCCATGGGCATATGTGGAATTACACCCCAAAATACATTCTGCTGCTTCTCCTGAGTACGGGGATACCCCATGTGTGGGACTTTTTGGGAGCCTAGCCGCGTACGGGGCCCCGAAAACCAAGCACCGCCTTCAGGATTTCTAAGGGCATAAATTTTTGATTTCACTCCTCACTACCTATCACAGTTTTGAAGGCCATAAAATGCCAAGATGGCACAAAACCCCCCCAAATGACCCCATTTTGGAAAGTAGACACCCCAAGCTATTTGCTGAGAGGCATGTTGAGTCCATGGAATATTTTATATTTTGACACAAGTTGCGGGAAAGTGACAATTTTTTTTTTTTTTTTGCACAAAGTTGTCACTAAATGATATATTGCTCACACAGGCCATGGGCATATGTGGAATTACACCCCAAAATACATTCTGCTGCTTCTCCTGAGTATGGGGATACCACATGAGTGGCAATTTTTGGGAGCTTAGCTTCATACGGGGCCCCGAAATCCAATCACCGCCTTCAGGATTTCTAAGGGCGTTAATTTTTGATTTCACTCCTCACTACCCATCACAGTTTCGAAGGCCATAAAATGCCAAGATAGCACAAAACCCCCCAAAATGACCCCATTTTGGAAAGTAGACACCCCAAGCTATTTGCTGAGAGGCATGGCGAGTATTTTGCAGCTCTCATTTGTTTTTGAAAATGAAGAAAGACAAGAAAAACGTATTTTTTTTTTCTTTTTTCAATTTTCAAAAGTTTGTGACAAAAAGTGAGGTCTGCAAAATACTCACTATACCTCTCAGCAAATAGCTTTGGGTGTCTATTTTCCAAAATGGGGTCATTTGGGGGGGGTTTGTGCCATCTGGGCATTCCATGGCCTCCGAAACTGTGATAGGCAGTGAAGAGTGAAATCAAAAATTTACGCCCTTAGAAAGCCTGAAGGCGGTGCTTGGTTTTCGGGGCCCCGTACGCGGCTAGGCTCCCAAAAAGTCTCACACATGGGGTATCCCCGTATTCAGGAGAAGCAACAGAATGTATTTTGGGGTGTAATTTCACATATTCCCATGGCATGTTTGAGCAATATATCATTTAGTGACAACTTTGTGCAAAAAAAAAAAAAAAAAAATTTGTCTTTTTCCCGCAACTTGTGTCACAATATAAAATATTCCATGGACTCGACATGCCTCTCAGCAAATAGCTTGGGGTGTCTACTTTCCAAAATGGGGTCATTTGGGGGGGTTTTGAACTGTCCTGGCATTTTATGCACAACATTTAGAAGCTTATGTCACACATCACCGACTCTTCTAACCACTTGAAGACAAAGCCCTTTCTGACACTTTTTGTTTACATGAAAAAATTTTTTTTTTTTGCAAGAAAATTACTTTGAACCCCCAAACATTATATATTTTTTTAAAGCAAATGCCCTACAGATTAAAATGGTGGGTGTTTCATTTTTTTTTTCACACAGTATTTGCGCAGCGATTTTTCAAACGCATTTTTTGGGGAAAAAACACACTTTTTAACATTTTAATGCACTAAAACCCACTATATTGCCCAAATGTTTGATGAAATAAAAAAGATGATCTTAGGCCGAGTACATGGATACCAAACATGACATGCTTTAAAATTGCGCACAAACGTGCAGTGGCGACAAACTAAATACATTTTTAAAAGTCTTTAAAAGCCTTTACAGGTTACCACTTTAGATTTACAGAGGAGGTCTACTGCTAAAATTACTGCCCTCGATCTGACCTTCGCGGTGATACCTCACATGCATGGTGCAATTGCTGTTTACATTTGACGCCAGACCGACGCTTGCGTTCGCCTTTGTGCGAGAGCAGGGGGGGACAGGGGTGCTTTTTTTTTATTTTTTTTTTTCCTTATTATTTTTTTGCTTTTTTATCTTATTTTTAAACTGTTCCTTTCATTTTTTTTTTTTAATCATTTTTATTGTTATCTCAGGGAATGTAAATATCCCCTATGATAGCAATAGGTAGTGACAGGTACTCTTTTTTTGAAAAAATTGGGGTCTATTAGACCCTAGATCTCTCCTCTGCCCTCAAAGCATCTGACCACACCAAGATCGGTGTGATAAAATGCTTTCCCAATTTCCCAATGGCGCTGTTTACATCCGGCGAAATCTAAGTCATGAAATGCTCGTAGCTTCCGGTCTCTTAGGCCATAGAGATGTTTGGAGCCATTCTGGTCTCTGATCAGCTCTATGGTCAGCTGGCTGAATCACCGGCTGCATTCTCAGGTTCCTGTTGGGACAGGAGAGCCAGAGAAAAACACGGAAGACGGTGGGGGGGGGGCATTCCCTCCCACGGGTTGTAAAGGCAGTCTAGAGGCTAATTAGCCGCTAGGATTGCTTTTACATGAAAGCCGACCGCTGGCTTAAAAGAATGATACCAAGATGATACCTAAACCTGCAGGCATCATTCTGGTATAACCACTCAAAGTCCAGCAACATACCAGTACATTGCTGGTCCTTGTTGGGCATACATTGTAAACTTTTTTTTCATGCAGCCTGTGGGCTGAACGAAAAAAAGATCTTGATCGGTGGGTATGCCCACCATTAGAATACCTCTCTTCATCCACCCACTTCTAATGATGGGCATACATGCACCGTTTTATATATGCCGAAGCATGGAGGCATCCTCCCACAAAAGGCAGGAGCAAATCGCTCCTCCACCCACTGCTGCCCCCACGCTTCGGCATATATGCTGAAGTATGTAACTGTGGTGGTGAAATCACCTCCGACAGCGCTGGAGTCACGGCTTTATGTATCGTGGGAGCAAACGCTGTTGCTGTCAAGATAAATAAATCCGCGCTGCAACTGAATGGCGTACCTGCTAAGCAAATGATGGTAAACAAAGTAACATTACAGTATAACAGTAATACTTACCATACCTGCAAAGCAAATACAAAAAAAAAAACATAGTAAAAAATAAAACATTTAACGCAACCTGTGCCTACCTAAAATATATATATGCCGAAGCATGGGGGCATCCTCCCACAAAAGGCAGGAGCAAATCGCTCCTCCACCCACTGCTGCCCCCACGCTTCGGCATATATGCTGAAGTATGTAACTGTGGTGGTGAAATCACCTCCGACAGCGCTGGAGTCACGGCTTTATGTATCGTGGGAGCAAACGCTGTTGCTGTCAAGATAAATAAATCCGCGCTGCAACTGAATGGTGTACCTGCTAAGCAAATGATGGTTAACAAAAAACAAAGTAACATTACAGTATAACAGTAATACTTACCATACCTGCAAAGCAAATACAAAAAAAAAACATAGTAAAAAATAAAACATTTAACGCAACCTGTGCCTACCTAAAATATATATATGCCGAAGCATGGGGGCATCCTCCCACAAAAGGCAGGAGCAAATCGCTCCTCCACCCACTGCTGCCCCCTCGCTTCGGCATATATGCTGAAGTATGTAACTGTGGTGGTGAAATCACCTCCGACAGCGCTGGAGTCACGGCTTTATGTATCGTGGGAGCAAACGCTGTTGCTGTCAAGATAAATAAATCCGCGCTGCAGCTGAATGGCGTACCTGAAAACAAAAAAATGGTTAAAACACATTAAACTATAAAAAAATTACATACCTGAAAAGCAAACATGATAAAACATAACAATAAAACATTGCAGAATAGAATACAGTAAAAAAGAGCAGAACAATAGAGAGAAAATAGAGAGAGAGAGAACAATAAAACGACAACTATTTTTGGTTTTTTTATTTTATATTTTTTTTGTGTATTTTTTTTTTTTTTTACTTTTTTTTTTTTTTTTTTTACATTTTTTTTTATAACTGTAACTTTTAAAACTGTAACAGTTCCAGGTTTGGGTCTCTCAAAATGCGATGGCATCTTGGGAGACCCTGTGAAAGTGTGTCCTAGTCTGTGCAGTGCTGTACCCTACGCTAAAACTCAACTAGTGTATGGTAGCGTTCAAAACATTCACCAATGCAAAGGCCAGGATTGCCAGGACAGGAGGGACAATAATACCGGGTGTCACGCCTAAATCCGCGCTTGCTGCAGACACGACATTTTCTTTGGGGGGCTCGTTGGGTAGGGGTACTCGGGATGGCATAAGGAAAATGCCTCTCATGCAGCCGGCCTACTGCATTTGGTTGGGGAAGGTGAGGTGGAGCACCGTCTGGAAACAGAAGGGCTCTGACGATCTCTTCCTGGAATTTAAGGAAGGATCCAGTCTGTATAGCACATGAGCGTTCAGCAAAGCCAATTGAAATAAGTATACAGACACTTTTTTGTACCAGCGTCTGGCCTTACGGGCAATTAGGTACGGCGCCAACAACTGATCGTTGAGGTCCACCCCTCCCATATTTTGGTTATATTCGTGGACACAGAGGGGTTTCTCCACAACACCAGTCGCCGTAGTAATTTGGGTCGTCGTGTCTGCATGAAGGGAGGTAAGAACGAAAACATTCTTATTGTCCCTCCACTTCATAGCGAGCAAGTTATTACACTGCAAGCAGGCTCTCTCCCCCAGCCTAAGATGGGAATCTACAAGCCGCTGAGGAAAGCCCCGGCGATTAGGTCGCACGGTGCCACATGCTCCAATTTGATGATCAAAAAGGTGACTAAAAAGTGGCACGCTCGTGTAATAATTGTCCACGTACAAGTGGTACCCCTTTCCGAATAAGGGTGACACCAAGTCCCACACTATCTTGCCAGCGCTTCCTATGTAGTCAGGGCAGTTTGTCGGCTCTACGTGACTATCTTTGCCCTCGTAAACCATAAATCTACATGTATAGCCTGTGGCCCTGTCACAGAGCTTATACATCTTGACCCCGTATCTGGCATGCTTGCTGGGAAGGTACTGTTTGAATGACAAGCGGCCAGAAAATTTAATCAGGGACTCATCAATGCAGACAACTTGATGGGGGGTAAACAAGTCTGCAAAACGTTGGTTGAAGTGGTTTACGAGGGGCCGAAGTTTGTAGAGCCGATCGTATTCAGGGTCTCCACGAGAAGTGCATGAAGTGCATGAACCGCAAAATCTGCTCGTATCGTGCCCTGGTCATGGAGGCAGAGAACACGGCATATGGTGAATTGGGTCAGTGGACCTATATGACCGCAACTCACTCTTTTTGGTTATGCCCATGTTGAGGGAAAGGCCCAGAAAGATCTTAAATTCGGAGACCGTAATTGGTCTCCAATCTCTGGCAAGGGAGGACTGGGGAATAGTGGCGATGTGTTGACCAGCGTATAAATTGCTTTGGTCCACAATAGATCTATAGAGATCTTCGGTGAAAAACAGTGAATAAAAATCCAGTGGCGTAAAATCAACTGTTTCCACCTGAATTCCGGGTTGGCCAGTGAATGGGGGCAATACGGGTGCTGCAGAAGTGGTGGGTACCCAATTCGGATTGGCGAATGCAGCAGGAAGGGCACTATGGGCACGACGGGCCTGTGTTCGTCTTCTTGGTGGCAGCGGGACCCTACTAGTGCTTGCCACCTCACCAGCTTGAACTGCACTTATGGGACTCGCCACGTCACCACGTGATACTGCAGTGCTGGATGTACGATCAGGGTGTACTAGGCCGCTGGTGCTTGCCAGTTCACCAGAAGGAATAGCGGCACTAGTACTGCTCTGCTCCATGTGAGGGACCTGCGGTTCTTGCACTTCAAGGACAGAAGAAGAAGTTCGGGGTCTGGTACGCCTGACCCTAGCAGGGACCACAACTCCGTCGTCAGAGCTATCTGTCATGGAGCCGCTGTCCTCTACAGGATCGTATTCTGAGCCTGAACTTGACAGATGAGTGACTTCCTCTTCACTATCTGTCATGCTCAGAAACGTGTAGGCCTCTTCACTAGTGTACCTTCGATTTGCCATTTTGGGCTCTAAATTTAGGGGTACACTAGTGAGACTCACAGGCAAAAAAGCTCCTGACTGTCAGCGACTGATTCAAAACGCTACCAAAAAACTGTTAGCGATCGCAGGGATCAGGCCTGACTCTGCAAACGCTGCAGTTATGTGTGCTTAGTGTTTTGTGACAGTTATCGATCGATACTGCACTTGGGTGGGCTGGGCAGGGCTGGGCCAAGGAGCAAAACGCAGGTGCTAGCAGGTATCTGGGCTGATCCCGCTAACACTGCGTTTTTTTGGGGGACCCTAAACTGCTGGGGAGTATAGATCTGATCGGATCAGATATCGATCCGTTCAGATACTATAGCACTAAGGGAGGTGTATGCTGCGTGCGTGGGTGTTAGCGGTACTGGCGCTAACCTGACGCTGCCTGGGGCGACGCAGACCTTATCTGACCCTAAAAACTTAACTTATATCACCGCCAGGCAATTAGGGGGTTAAACCTTTATAAGGTAATAAACGGCGGGTGCCCTAAAACTATAATAAACTATAAAAAACTACAAAAAACAAACCAACTAACCAGCGTCACCTGTAACAATTATATGGTGATCACTGGTGAAAGGGTTAACTAGGGGGCAATCAAGGGGTTAAAACCTTTAGAAGGTAGTATATGGCGGTCCCTGTCGCTATAAAACACTGACGGCGAACCTATATACTTACCTCCCTAACTAGCGTCACCTGTGTCACTAATACAGCGATCAGAAAAACGATCGCTTAGTGACACTGGCGACGGGGGGTGATCACGGGGTTAAAACTTTATTAGGGGGGGTTAGGGGGGTACCCTGGACCTAAGGGGGGGTACCCTAGACCTAAAGGGGGCTAACCTAACTGCCCTAACACTTATAACTGACACAAACTGACACCAATGCAATAATCAGAAAAAAAAAAAAACCTGCTATTGGTGTCAGTATGTGTGGGGGTACCGGGGGGTGATCAGGGGGTGACTGGGGGGTGACAAGTGTGCCTGCGTGTTCTACTGTTAGTGTAGTGTTGGTGCACTTACTTGGATGTCTTCTCTCCTCGGCGCCGGATCAAAAAGACCTGCTCGAGGAGAGATGACATCACTTCCTCCGCTTCTGTTTACATTCACAGAAGCCGAGGAAGCCCATCATTGGCCAGGAGCGATCGCGAGGGGGGAGCCACGAATGAGTGGCCTCCCCCTCACCTTCGATCGACCCTGACCTGAATCCGACCGCCGCTGGCACCGGGGGGGGGTCCGATCGGACCCCCCACCCGCGGGCAGGCAAGGACGTACCTGTAAGTCCTTTTGCCTGCCCGTGCCATTCTGCCGACGTATATAGTCGTGCGGCGGTCGGCAAGTGGTTAAATAAAATGCTTTTGGAGTTAAAATCTACCCAAAAAAAGTTTTATATTTAAGATACAATAATAATTTAGTTCATTCAGCATGAAATGGAGCTTAGTTATGTAGCATGAGGCTGTGTATTCTGCAATATTTACATTTTTTGGTAAACTCATTCAACGAATCCAAGCTCTGCAAGCCGAGATAACATGCACTGCATTGCAAATCTATGTACATTACAAACTGTATGATTGTTTGAAGAGAAATGCATCTGTACCAGGCTCTAAGTGTGAGGAGGCAGGGCAAGCAGTAAAAATGAAAGTGAAACCTTCTAAGCAGCTTATAAACCTTGTGATCTTTCTGCACATAGCTTGAAGTGTTTTATTCCTCCCTTGAGGAGCAAAATTGCAGCAGGCCTTAAAAGAAATATAAGAGATATTTTAACCACTTCCTGTGAAGTGACTTACCTGTACATCGTTCTGAGGAAGCGGTTGTACCGTAGTTAAGCCCGCAGCTGCAGACTTCACCCTGGTACCATTTTTTAGATCTGGCGGTTAGCTTTCTGAGGAGAACAACTGATGCGGCTGATTGGCCGTTATCACAAGGAGCGGGAGGGAACGCCCCCGCCGCCGCCTTCCGCCACTCCACCCATGTCTCCCGTCCCACCGGGAGACCGATGTAGAAACCGATGTAGAAACCCGGAAGCGATGTCACAACGTCACTTACGGTTTACTCGGCTGCCAATGGTGCTGATTTTAAAGAACCCCTGGTATTCAAAACATTTTGAAGTTTTGAATACTTTTAAGTGCAAAGGAGGATTTAGGGTCTTTTAGACCCCAAATCTCTCCATAAAGAGTACCTGTCACTGCCTATTACTGTAACAAGGGTTGTTTACATGCCTTGCGACAGCAATAAAAGTGATCAGATTTTTCTTTTTTAAAGGGACAGTGTAAAAAAAACAAAAAAAACATTTTTTTTTTCAAGCGCCCCTGTCTCCGCTTGCGCACCAAAGAAAATGCATACGTAAGTCATGCCCGCAAATGTAAACAGTGTTCAAATTACACATGTGAGGTATCGTCGAGATCTTCAGAGCGAGAGCAACAATTCTAGCCAAAGGCTTGGTCCAGAAGTGGTTAATGAAGTTCCTCTACCTATGGGTAAAGCAGGTATACGTGTAAAATGAACAACACACTTTTGTGCTAGAGTCAGCTGACTGTGTAGTGTCACAGATGCCTGGTCAAATCGTGGATAATCTCATAGATGCCTTGCTGCCCTCTAGGACTGGGGTCGTCCTGACAGTGCTGTGAGAATAGAAACTGGCCTAGTACATTATCCAACAGATTTATTAAAAGATATGATTAAAATCATAAAGATGTCTACCCACAAACATAAGTTAAAAACATGCTCGTCAGGCCACATGTGTGGCTATCTCTCATCGGTTTCTCAAATCCTTGCGCAAAAGTTATAGCGTCTACAAACCATGGGATATTTTTGTGGAATTCTTTTTTTTTACTAGTAATGGTGGCGATCAGTGACATATAGCGGGACTGCGACTTTGTGGCGGACAAATCGGACATAGGGCATCAGGCTGGAGGGGGCAGTAAAATCCTTGCAGACACAGTGGCCCGCATTGCTCGCTGTTTTTACACACCCCGCTGCACCAAGCAGATTGACGCTCTATTGCGGGATGTGGGGTGACAAGCCAGAGGATGAGCCCACACTCCAGCCACCTGCATGCAATGCACTGTACTGTGAGAGGAGTTCTGTGGGCAGCCCTTTTCAAACAATAGCTGCTAGCTGCCACAGCCTTTGGGGACACCAGCCTGAATGGGGGAGGCATAATTGGTGAGTGAGACTTCCATCCCCACAGTAACCCCCCTCTCTGTTTCCACACCTTTGTGCTATGCCCTCCCCCCTCTTTTCCTTCCCCCTCTCTTCCTTCTCACCCTCCTCTCTCTCTCTCTCTCTCTCCCCCCTAGGCTAGGACCTAGCCTGTCTATATACTACCCTAGCCTGTCCATATACTACCCTAGCCTGTCCATATACTACCTTAGCCTGTCCATATACTACCCCAAGCCTGTCTGTATACTACCCCAGGCCTGTCTGTATACTGCCCTAGCCTGTCTGTATACTGCCCTAGCCTGTCTGTATACTGCCCAAGCCTGTCTACATACTATCCTAGCCTGTCCATATACTAACCTAGCCTGTCTATATACTGCCCCAGCCTGTCCGTATACTACCCTAGCCTGTCCATATACTACACTAGCCTGTCTGTATACTACCCTAGCCTGTACGTATACTACCCTAGCCTGTCCGTATACTGCCCTAGCCTGTCTGTATACTGCCCTAGCCTGTCCGTATATACTACCCTAGCCTGTCCATATACTACCCTAGCCTGTCTGTATACTGCCCTAGCCTGTCTATATACTACCCTAGCCTGTCTGTCTACTGCCCTAGCCTGTCTATATACTGCCCCAGCCTGTCTGTATACTGCCCTAGTCCCTATATACTGCCCTAGCCTCTCCATGTATTGCCCTAGCCTGTGTATATAATACCCAAGCCTGTCTGAATACTACCCTAGCCTGTCTATATACTGCCGTAGCCTGTCTGTATACTGCCCTAGCCTGGGGGGTTCGCCTAGGGTATCAAAAATCCTTGCACCAGCCCTGCCTGTGTTCTGTCAAAGCAGGGATTATGGAAAATAGATCAAAGGTGGGCATTGTGCTTAAAAAAAATAAAAACAGAGCCTTTTGAAGTCTCTACTAGACAAGGTATTATGATACCTCTGGATTCCATCTTGCTGTCTCTGTTCTGTCAAAAATGCTTCAAGCTGGTCAGTGGCTTATCAAATGTGTCATCTTCCCAGACATGAGATTTAAATCTCACCATTTTTGCGATTGACATGCATTACACATCCTTACTGCTGCACTCTGTACACCTCCATTACTAAGCCCTGTGGGCGGGGCAAATAATGTTAGGGGAGTAGCTCGGGTGTTCATTACTTTCAAACTTTAAAGTTGGAAGGTATGGGACAAGAAGCTGGGGGAAATCTCCCCCCACTTTGATTTGCTCTGGATCAACTGTAGGTTTTTCGGAAATCAACAGGTATTCTATAATCCTCAATTCACCCCAGCAGTATATACTTTCCTTTTCTTAACTCCCTGCCACTCAGGCATCAGGACCTGAAGAAAATACTGGTACTTCCAGGTATGAAAGAGCATATTACTCACATCATGTGACAACAGTGGGCCAATCAGTGCTTTTGCATGGGGATTCCATAGCCCTGTGTAACCTATGCGTTCAGCGACTCATAACGTACATAGACTTTTCCTTTTCTTATGGTGATTGAATGCAGCTGCAGGAATGCAAAAAGAAGGGGAGGGCCAATCCGAAGCGAACCTGTGGCTTTCCCCTTTCCTGGGCAAAGCACACTTTTAATAGGCTGAACAATTTAATGGACAAGAGTGTATTTTTAAACCTTAAAGTGATTCTAAAGACTGAAGGTTTTTTACCCTAATGCATTCTTTACATTGAAAGAATGGGTACAGCTCCACCCCCTTATACAGTGGGGGAAATAATTTTTTGATTCCATGCAGATTTTGTAAATTTGCCCACTTACAAAAAAAATAAGGGTCTATAATTTTTATCATAGGTGTAAGTTAAATGATAGAGACAGAATATCAACCAAAAATCCAGAAAAAACACATGATACAAATGTTATAATATGAGCTGCAGTTCAGTGAGCAAGATAAGCATTTGATCCCCAAGAAAAATATGTCCTAGTACTTAGTGGAGAAACCCTTGTTGGCAAGCACAGAGGTAAGACATTTCTAGTAGTTGGTTACCAGGTTTGCACACATCTCAGGAGGGATTTTGGTCCACTCTTCTTTACAGATCTTCTCTAAATCCTTACGGTTTCTTGGCTGTCACTTGGCAACTCAAAGTTTCAGCTCCCTCCATAAATTTTCTGCAGGATTAAGGTCTGGCTAGGCCACTCCATGACCTTAATGTGATTCTTCTTGAGGCACTCCTTTGTTGCCTTGGCGGTATGTTTTGGGTCATTGTCATGCTGGAAAACCCATCCATGACCCATCTTCAGTGTTCTGGCTGATTGAAGAAGGTTCTCATCCAAGATTTTACAATACCCCATATAGGGGGGCCTGTCCACTGGCACCTCAATGCAGCAAATTCGGCCTGTACCTTTAGCAGAGAAACATCCCCAAAGCATGTTTCCACCTCCATGCTTGACTGTAGGGATGGTGTTCTTAGGGTCATAGTATTCATAGCATTTTTCTTCCTCCAAACACGGCGAGTCGAGTTAATGAAAGAGCTCAATTTTGGTCTTATCTGACCACAGCACTTTCTCCCAATCCTTCTCTAAATCATTTAGATGTTCATTGGCAAACTTCAGACAGACCTGTACATGTGCCTTCTTGAGGAGGGGGACCTTGCGGGTGCTGCAGGATTTCGATCCATGGCGGTGTATTGTGTTACCAACGGCGGCGGCCCGTCCATAAGGGGGGGGCGCAGGGGCGCCGCCCACCTAATCCATGCACCCGGCCCCTAATTTACATCCAGTTGTGTGACAATAGCGAATTAATATTTTCTATTGTCTTCCTACTTCTCCTCCCGGCCAATCCTGGCTCAGGAAGTGGGTCCTGAGACCTGATTGGCCGAGAGGAGAAGTGATCCTATTGGCTGCCGAGGAGGTGGAGGGAGGAGACGCAGGGGAAGCCCCGTCCCTGTGAAGCTAAGGAAGGAGGAGATGCAGGAGAGGAAGCCCGTGACCTAGATGGGGTAAGTGCGTTACCAATCGACCGACTGGGGGGCAGGGGGGGTGCGGGAGATGCCACTGGTTACCAATGGTTTGTTTAGTGACTGTGGTCCCAACTGCCTTGATATCATTGACAATCTCCTCCGTGTATGGGCTGATCCCTCATTTTCTCATGATCATCCTTACCCCATGAGGTGAAATCTTGCATGGAGCTCCAGACTGAGGGCAATTGATGGTTATTTTGTATTTCTTCCATATGCAAATAATCGCTCCAAAAGTTGTCTCCTTCTCACCAAGCTTCTTGCTGATAGTCTTGTAGCCCATTACAGCCTTGTGCAGGTCTACAATATTGTCCCTGATGTCCTTTGACAGCTCTTTGGTCTTGCCCATGATGGTGAGGTTTGAATGGGAGAAAGAGATTCTGCGGACAGGTGACTTTTACACACATAACGAGTTGTCGTTGGGAGCACCTTCTTACATTGACAGGACTAATCTGTGTACTACATGAGCACCTACTGTAGCCAGTCAGTGGGAGCCAGAATTATTGTTGGTTGGTAAGGGATCAAATATTTATTTTACTCACTGAACTGCAACTCAATTTATAACATTCATTTGTATCATGTGATTTTTCTGTATTTTTGGTTGATATTCTGTCTCTATCATTTAAAATACTCCTATGACAAAAATTATGGACCCTTCATTTCTTTGTAAGTGGTCAAACCTACAAAATCTATGGGGGGATCAAATAATTATTTTCCACACTGTACATACCTGAGCCTGATCTTGATTCAACGCTGTGCGCAAGAACAGTGGCTCTCTCAGATCTCTCCCTTCTCATTGGCTCATAGAGCCCGCATGAGTGCCCCAATAGCAAGCAGCTTGCTATGGAATGGGGGCAATCAGCAGGGGGGAGGAGCTAGGAGCACCAGTGGGGGACCCGAGAAGGGAGAATCCGGGCTGCTCTGTGCAAAACCGCTGCACAGAGCAGGTAAGTATAACATGTTTGTTTTAAAAAAAAAATTATAATCACTTTAATTACATAAGTATGTAATGAATATTTTTTTTCTTAATGTACAGCTTGTAATTATCGAGTCCTTTTAATTTATTTCCACTTCAACTCTCTAAGTACTGTAATTGAATAAATTCCTTTCTTAGTACAATACCTCCCATATCGACTTCATTCTGTCCCATCAGTGCAGGATTTCCCCCGGAATGGTGGCAGAGGGATAAAGATCCCACAATGGCAATATTCAGCCATAGAAAGGAAGTAATTGTGCAGCGGTATTTAACTAAATCTATATTACAAAATGGATAGAGCTTCCTTTCTACCTGTTAATAGCATTTTACCGTTCGGATAATAATAAATTTGTCTCAAACGTTTTTCTCCCAACAGGATATGGAAGCATGTAAGCTAGAGAATAAAGGGAAAAAATGAAATTACCAGCAAGTGCATTGAGAGGAATGTAATAGAATTTTTGGTGTATTTAAAGTGAACTGGTGCTTTGCCCATTCAGAGCACAGCAGTGGGTTCCTAATAATGGCAGCCCCCGCATCTTGTTATACTTACCTTTCCTTAGCTCCTCCGCATCTCCATTTACCAGCCGAAGAGAAGTGAGGAGGCCCTGTGGAAGCTCCAAGAAGCTTCTAGAGTCATACAGGGCCAAGAATGACTTGCTGCAGGGCAGGCCTCACCATTAGGTGGGACAGGCAGCCGCCTAGGGCGCAAGGATGGAGAGGGCGGTAAAATCCTTGCAGACACAGTGACCCTGCACGGCTCTCTGCTTTTACACCCCCCCTCCTCTGCACCGAGCAGATTGGAACTCTATTGCGGGATGTGGGATGACAAGCCAGAGGATGAGTTGTGCCCGGGATGAGGATAAACAAGAGCCGGCAGAGCAGGGGGCGGAATCTGTGTGGGCAACTGGGGGGAGCGTCTTCTCTCCCAGGCACCACCAGTGTGGAGAACAAGAGCGGCTATACCTCGCCAACTTCAGCGCTCCACAGCCTCTGGCAGCCTGCCTTAGTGACAGCAGCATAGTGAGAGCAGGTAAAGTCAGCTTGCACAGGAGTTGGGCAGTATTCTATCTCCACTGTCCTCCTAACCCCGTCTAGCCTGTCTGTATACTACCCTAGCCTGTCTATATACTACCCTAGCCTGTCTGTATACTACCCTAGCCTGTCTATATACTACCCTAGCCTGTCTATATACTACCCTAGCCTGTCTGTATACTACCCTAGCCTGTCTATATACTACCCTAGCCTGTCCATATACTACCCTAGCCTGTCCGTATACTACCCTAGCCTGTCTGTATACTACTACCCTAGCCTGTCTGTATACTACTACCCTAACCCCTAGCCTGTCTGTATACTGCCCTAGCCTGTCCATATACTACCCTAGCCTGTCCATATACTACCCTAGCCTGTCTGTATACTGCCCTAGCCTGTCTATATACTGCCCTAGCCTGTCTGTATACTACCCTAGCCTGTCCATATACTACCCTAGTCTGTCTATATACTGCCCTAGCCTGTCTGTATATACTACCCTAGCCTGTCCATATACTACCCTAGTCTGTCCATATACCTGCGGACCACGGCTGGTGTGAGGATGCGAGCCAGTGCCGCCGTTATTTGTATTATGGCCGGGTCCAGAGGCGCAGGTGCGGGCCTGCAGACCACGGCTGAAGAAATAGTGGAGAGGCACTGCAAAAATCTCCACTCCTGCCACCTCCACCGTATACGTGGGCAGGGCGAAGGGGGTGGAGTCAGGGGAGGAGCCAATGGGGGTGGCAAAATGCGGTTTTGCCTATGGTGTCGAAAATCCTTGCAGCAGCCCTGACTTGCTGTAATTAATACTGGGCTCCTGAGCATCCAAATGATAAGCAATAGCACTGTGGGAGGAAAGGGACTGAGGCGCATGCTCCCATATGGCTTTTCACAATCTGTAAGTATAAGCAGCGGTAAGGGCTAGCATTAAAGTGAACCAGTTGTTTTGCCTTGCATTGGCAAAGCAGAGGCTCAGTTTAAAGTCTATGTTCAACCCAAATTTGTTTCAACTTTATTTCTGGATAGAGTGGGGACAGAACCCCTGGCTGTTTTTTTACTGCTATCTGGGGCTCTGTTAGGAAGATTTACTCTCACTTCCTGTCACAGTGATGACAATTTTAACAGACAGTAAATGAGGGAAAATCTGTAAAGGGGAAATATACAGCAATAAAAATCTGGGATGAGTTCTAGTCTTCCCTTACTATACCTAGGACCCATTCACACCTTGATGTCAGGGTGTGTGGAGTTAAATTGTTACCAAACCCACAACAGTAAAATCAGTCTGTATATGCTGTAAAGCATGCTTGTTATTCTCAGTGTGAAACCTAAGGGGTTAATCATCTCGATTGTGTAAAAAGGATTGTCTCTGTTCCTCCCCTTTTTCCACTGCCCCCAATCCATCCTCTGATAGAACAGAGTATAGGGGAAAAGTTGCACATGCTCAACTTGGTGTGTATTGCTAGAGAGAGTTTTTTTTTTTTCTTGGGAGAGTGCATGTGATCAGCACAGGGCCAATCAATACTGTCCAAACAAAGGGTCAGGGGTCCTGCAGCCTCATAGGACAGCCAGAGTAGAATGAAAGCCCCTCCCACAAGCTTTAACCCGAGGTCACAAGACTGTTATAACTGCTGATGAGAAAAGGTATTTAGCGGTTTATATTTTCTAAAATAATTGCATTTCCATGTTTTGTGGGAGACCAGATATAGTGAATGCAGGCTCCTGGGTTTAATAACACTTTAATGCCCCGTACACACGGTCGGACTTTGTTCGGACATTCCGACAACAAAATCCTAGGATTTTTTCCGACAGATGTTGGCTCAAACTTGTCTTGCATACACACGGTCACATAAAGTTGTCGGAAAATCCGATCGTTCTGAACGCGGTGACGTAAAACACCTACGTCGGGACTATAAACGGGGCAGTGGCCAATAGCTTTCATCTCTTTATTTATTCTGAGCATGCGTAGCACTTTGTCCGTCGGATTTGTGTACACACGATCAGAATTTCCGACAACGGATTTTGTTGTCGGAAAATTTTATCTCCTGCTCTCCAACTTTGTGTGTCGGAAAATCCGATGGAAAATGTCCGATGGAGCCCACACACGGTCGGAATTTCTGACAACACGCTCCGATCGGACATTTTCCATCGGAAAATCCGACCGTGTGTACGGGGCATAACTCTTATGCTGCCAAAGGACATAAATATTAAGTTTAACAGGAACTGTTTGCAGCTGGCTAGCTCTATAAGATTTGCTTTTATTTATTACAGGATATTATACAGTATAGCTGCGTCAATTTATGCAGCACTTTACACATATAGGTAAATTGTACATTCACACTAGTCCCTGTCCATAAGGAGCTTACAATCTTAGGTCAAAAGAACCACTGCTCACAGGTGAGTAGAATAGACCATCATTTTCATAACATGCTGCACTCGGTGGGGTGCATGCCCCGCCACTGCCAGCAGATAACTCAAGGAACAAAAGAAGACTATCGTCTGCACTCCCACATGACGCAATGTCGGCTTTATTGTGTCAAAAGTAATAAAAATATAAAAACATAGGCAGAGGAGACAAAAAGGTTAATGCATTTTACACGGAGATCGTGCTTTGTCAAAACCACATGGAAATGTAGTTAATATCCCAATATATATGGGAATAACCTTCAAAGAACACAGATGTGTCCAATTTCCTAATTTCACTTCCTGTTTTTCGTTCTATCATGAGTGTTCAGATCTAGAAAATCCTCATTAAAATGATTCAGGTGATACAAAAGTACATATATAAAAATAAAAAATAGAATTAAACATACCCATTATCATCCCAAAATTCTAAAAATACTTGAAAAAATATTAAAAACAAAATTAAGCACAGCGATAGATTACTGTGGAAATGTCCATCATACAGACACCATATAGATGAATATATATGTGAGCCTGAAGATGTATATCCCTTTTTTATGTAAGGTTCAAAAAACAAATGAATAAATCTTACGTGATTCCATATCTAAACTTGCAAAAAATGGATGTGTAAATACGTGTCCATGTCCATGTGTTAATCTCAGTAGCACCACAATCCATCAGATAACTTTAACAGAAAATATGTATATTTAATAAAAAAATGGGCTACACAACACAGTGGGGACACAAAGATACACATTCATAATGCCCCGTACACACGATCGGACATTCCGACAACAAAATGCATGGATTTTTTCCGACGGATGTTGGTTCAAACTTGTCTTGCATACACACGGTCACACAAATCTTGTCGGAAATTCCGAACGTCAAGAACGCGGTGACGTACAACACGTACAACGAGCCGAGAAAAATGAAGTTCAATAGCCAGTGCGGCTCTTCTGCTTGATTCCGAGCATGCGTGGAACTTTGTGTGTCGGAATTGTGTACACACGATCGGAATTTACAACGGATTTTGTTGTCGAAAAATTTGAGATCCAGATCTCAAATTTTGTGTGACGGAAATTACGATGGAAAACACATGCTCGGAATTTCTGACAACAAGCTCCCATCTAACATTTTCCGTCGGAAAATCTGACCGTGTGTACGGGGCATTAGAGAAGGAAGAGAAATAGATGGACAACAATGAGCATGTATCACATAAATATCAGTAGCAAGGAAAAGATGCATAGACGTGTTCGCATGTGTCCACACCCATGTAAATACATGGGCGCGACTACACATAACACCTATAACACATGGCTAACTATACCCCACCACTGTATCTGTGACCCTCATAAAGAGCGCCACAGACACGAGAAAAACACCTGTATAAACACAGATGCAGACAAAATATGATATACTGTATGTAATGCTCCATAATTAATCATAGAAATGGGTGAGGTCCCACTCAAAGTTTAGACTTTTTGGAATTCTAGTCTAGTAAACTGAATATCTGAATACTGAAAAAACTTCACGTTTACAAAAATTCCAAAACTATCACCCCCTCTTCTAGGTGTTAAAATTTTTTCTATTCCCTGTATCTGTATCAATGAGGTGTTTCCACTGTGGGCATCATCGAAATGTCTAGCTACATTAGTGGCCCGTTCCTTTTCAGTATCACGAACATGATCATTCAATCGCTCTCTTGAGCTTCTTGTAGTACGACCTACATATTGAATGTTACATTCTTTACATGTTATTAAGTAAATCACATGTCTGGTGTTGCAATTGATTTATGTTCCAATACTGTAGGATCGGCCACTAAGGTTATTATACAGTATAGCTGCATTCATTTTTGCAGCACTTTACACATATAGGTATGTAGCGCCCTGGGGTTTAGTTAGATCCATTGATTTCTCCCTAGGTTTGGCCTTGTTGTACTTTTCTCTTCTGCTGCTAGGTGGCCGGGTGCTTGGTGGCATTAGGTGTGAGAAGGACATTTCAGGATCAGGTTACGGGTATATGGGATATCTCAGCGAATGGGCAGGGGTTTTCTTGAATTCCTTCACCTGCTGGGAGAACCTATATATTTGGATGGAGTCAGGTGATCTATGTTCTGTGCCACCCGGATGTCTGGATGGATGTGTGTCGCACGCCCCGGGCTGCTAGGCCAGAGATTGGGCCTATCCCGGGGGCATCTGGCTGCCAGGCTGTGTGAGGGCCTATCCCAAAGTAAGAGGGCAGCGCAGGGTTGGGACTGCGGCTTGCAGTCCAACCAACAGTGACGACGGTTCTGCCGGCCGGAGAACCTGTCGTGGTCGGAGGTAGAAGGGAAGCTGTCGCCATTAAGGGAACAACCACCTTTACCAGTGGCCACAGTGAGTAACTGAAGCAAGTACCGGAGCAGTATTCTCACCGAACGGGCATGGTGGAGAATCTGGAAACTTCAGGCGGTGATTAAGTCAGGGACCCAGTCAGCCGAGGTGACGCTTGCAGAGCAGCCTTGTGTGTCAAGCCAGGCACCGAGCCGGTTAGCAGGGGTGAAGCTTGAAAAGATTTTGGAGTGCCAAGCTAAGGACCCAGCAGGGATGCGTGGGTGATGCTTGAGGGAGATACCACCGCAAAAGCCTTGAGGAGCTCACGGGATTGAGAGTCAGTGAATCAGAGAGTCCAGTGGGAGACCAGGAGCTCAAGGGACTGAAGAGCTACACATGGACATTGTAGTGAAGCTGAGAGAGCTGTTGAACTTTGTGTTAGGAACTGTTAGATACTGTTGCCATAGGAAACAGCAAACCTGCACATACAGAAGTGGCACCTTGCTGGGGCCTTTCCCTGTATGGCTGTCCCCCTATTGAAGTGTCAGAGTCTGCCAATTGAAATTGTAACTACTCAAGGGTATACTGGCCCTAACCCTCTTTCCTATGCAAAATATAAAAAGGACTGTTAAAAGAAATAAAACCTCTTTTGCATCCAAGAAGTGTCTGGCGCCCAATGACTTTCACCATCTTTGCACCCACTATGCCTCACAACCCACTACATATTGAAGGATGTCATCTGTCTTTGGCCTTGAAGGTTCTCATTAGACTGGGAGAGGTAAAAGACTTTGCTACAGGTAAATTGTACATTCACATCAGTCCCTTTCCACAAGGAGCTTACAATCTTAGGTCCCTAACTCACATTCATACATACACATGCTAGGGCCAATTTAGACAGGAACCAATTAACCTACCGACATGTCCTTGGAGTGTTGAAGGAAACCCTTGCAGGCACAGGGAGAACATGCAAACTCCAGGCAGGAAGTGTTGTGGTTGAGATTTGAACTGACAACCCTGGTGTATCTAGGTGGAAGCGCTAACCAGTCGGCTGCTGTGCTGCCCCTCTGCATTTCCTTCTACTGTAAGTATTCTGTTTTAAGCACTGCATGATTAGAACCTGAGGCTCTAATTGGCTTCAAAAAAGGGTGGGCTCGGGGAGCAGAGCACTGTGCCCCGAGCCCACCCGGTTGTGTGACAATAGCGAATTAATATTCGCTATTGTCTTCCTGATTCTCCTCCCAGCCAATCAGGAAGCGCGTTTTAAGATCCGATTGGCCGAGAGGAGAAGCAATCAACTCCCCTCTGTGTCTTCTGCATGACCCATTGTTTGTGTTTGTGTGCCCACCAATCTTTTCTCCCTACCCATTTCTACTGGCAGAGACAGTAGGTTCTGCAGGGGACACCAAAGGGAGCGAACTGTGGCACCAAGCCGGGAGGATCTGAGTTGTTCAAGATGGCGACTGGTTTGAACGGTAAAATATCTCATGTAATAGACACCAGAATGTTCAGTACTAAACAGTCCAATGTTCATCCATTACTGAAGAGATAATACACATGAATGGCATGTTTACTATCTTTTCATTCTGTACAGGACAGTACCTATTCAGTGTTAGCAAGTGCTGGGGGTGCAGAGGAGAGGAAGACTGAAGACTCTACATCCTTAATCTCCTTCTCTATCTCAAAAGTAAAAATATCAGTGCTCTGTTTAGACCCCTGATATTTGGGTTCTATGTTTGTCACTGAGCCCTGGGCAGAGCACCACCCCTGCTGATGCCACCAAAGTACTTTGGCTAGGTCATTTCCTGGCTGTCACACAAAGAAAAATATGCACACACTTGTAAAATAAATGATTAGGCTGTTTTAAGACCAAAGAATAGAATGGCAGGCAAAGAATATAGTTAACCGAACCTAACGATAAGTGAGGTAGTACAGCAAAGGAATAATGCAACACAGTACAGTACCCATTTAAGACACGCCCACCTGTCCTGCAGGACTGAAGGTGTAAGTAACTCTCAAACCCAGTGATTTTCCCCAAGTGAGCAAAGAGGAGTAACAAAACACAAGGCTAACTCACTTGTAGACCCAGGAAGTTGGTCAGAGCTAACACCCATAACTAAGCTATGTATTATGTTCTTCTGCTGGCATAGCTGGGGCCCTTACGTTGGTGTGCAGTGTACGAGGAAAACCCTTTAAGATGTGAAAGAAACAGAAAGATCCCTCTTAGAGGTAAAGTAATTAGCAGGGTTCTGCTTAAAATGTGAAATAGGTGAGAAAAGTTACTTTAAGAATATTGATTTGTAACAAAAGACACTGCGGTGGTTGATCTTGCTGATAAAGGTCACTTTAAGAGAAAAAGAGGGGGAGATGAGAAATTATAAGATGTATGCCCCTTTAAATAGAGAAGTTGAACTTGAGTGGCTAATTATTTGCTTAGATGGCTTGAACTTGTGGTAAAATAAATAGAGTTCTGCCTAGCAAGGTTCATTCAGTCAGATAACCTGCAGGCAGTATTTGTAGAAGTGGTTAGGAATTATAGACTGCAGCAATGGATGGGTTCTGATACATGTGCTGATTGCATAAGAATGGCAGACTGTAGCAATAGATGGGTTATTGTTATATTCTTAATATCTAAATTTTAATTGGCTTTATTGAAAAGAATATGCATTTTCCATATTTGTTTGAATGATAGGACTTTGAGCTAGTGATATTCAAATGGCCATTCATTGACTGAAAATGCAGGTCAAGACCCTGTCAGAATTTGATGGATTTTGTAAATAATATATGTTTTGGTTGAAAATCTTCCTATGTAACCGATACTTTGTTTGATTTATGCGTTTATGTTTTAAGAGGTCTGCTGAAAGCCTCTCACATATATCTGGTTTCATGTTTAAAAGGTTTGGTTCAGTTAAAAACAGATGTTGCTCTTTGTTAGCCCCCCTTTTCAGGTGAAGAAAAGGGGAGTGTATGGGAGGGATTTGTGTTTGGGCGCGAATTTGAAAGACTGAGTTCATATAGACACAAGGAATCCAGTCTTGTGCCTCTTTACACACATCTCTTCCTCCCAAGACACAGCTCTCCTCTTTGCACACAGCTCTTGCTCCAGGACACATCTCCCTCTTCAAGACACACAGTTATCCTATGCACACAGAATTACTTCCAAGACACAAGAGGTTAATCGGCCATCTTAGATGAAGAAACAAAGGAAGCACATGTCTAATGACTCTAAGAACTTTTTCAGATCTTTGAAACAAATGAACTATATTTGAACATTTTTTGCATATATGAAACAACACTAATTCTGAATATGAATGTACTATTTTTGTAAGTATTTTCCAAATTTATGTGTGTACAATAAAACACACGGTTTTGATTTAAGCTGACTCAAGCAGAAATAATTCCAAAATTCATCTCACGAGAATCATCATTATTGAAGGCTTTTTATACAATATTAAGCCATTTATTTCATTGGCGAGCCAGCCAGTTTCAATCGTCAGAAGTTTTTGCCACTTTTCCGTTGTTCAGAGGGGAAATGTGATGAACAGGAGAAAACTTTGCAATTATTGAAAGAACCTAGAAGAAACGCCAGATTGATGTTTTTGATGTTTGATTGCGTGAAGACCGGAGTATTTTGGATCAGAAGTCTTGACAGACGGTTTAATTAGAGTCCAGCGGAAAACGGAAAAGTTTTATATTCGGTGAGTACCAAAATATGGAATTTATAAATGTTATAGCTGAAGGAAGTAAGTTAGAATTTGAAGGTTTAGCCAGCTATATTTCAGACACTAAGTTATGGCAATCAATGTATAATCAATGCCTACAGGCAAATAAAGAAATTGAGAAGAATAGATTTTCATTAGCTAAATCTAAGAAGAAATTAAGCAATGTGATGAAATTAGTGACAGTCTTCAATGCAATGGTTTTTGATATGCCAGGAAAACAAAAGCAAAGTGTGACAGAAATTGCACAAACACAGGAGAATTTACATATTAAACAATTAATGATTGAAAAAGATGCATTAGAACATAAAATGAATACATTATTGGAATCGGTTAAAGAAAAAGAAAGCTGTATTACTTTTTTAACTCAGAAAGAAATTGAACAAGAGAATGTTATCTGTTTGCTTAAAACGCAATTATTGCAAGCTCAGTCTTCTGCACATGCTCAGTGTTTAGCTTATGAACACATGACAAAGTCAGAGGCGAGGGATAATGATGCCGATTCTGGAGTTGACTCAGTGGAGTCATTTGAGGAGGTTAATGTTTCCTCAGACAATGAAAGCGTGAAGTCTGTTGATTTGAATAATAGTAATATTCAACAGAAATTTACATTTTCATCGCCATATACTCAAAGAAAGGTATATGCAAAAAAAACAACTCTTAAATGTTTAGTTTGCAAAAGAGAGGGTCACATAGCTAGGTTTTGTGTGATGGCTAATAATAATGATATACAAAAGAGGTTGTATTATCCGAAAACGATGCCAAGGCGCTATGAAGTGTATTCTGTGCGCTGGTGTAGTAATTTGAGGTATAGAGGTCATAATAATCAAACTAATTTCCCTTTTAAGACCCAAATGCAAAGATTGCAAACTGCAAACAGTCCATTAAGACAGGAAAGGTATCATTATGTATCATATAACACTGTGAAAAACAATGTTAGCAGTCCTTAAATGAACTGCATGGATGGTAAGGATTTTCTGGTTATTGATTCTTTGCTATGGATAATAAGGTTATGATTTGAGGTTCAGAGATTTGGTTTTTATTTGATATATTTTTAGTATTTTCAAGGATAATCCTTTGGATTATTTATTTTTTTTATTAATTTTTCCCAGTTATGATGATGATGATTTTAATTTTTTATTTTTTGTTCAGATGGAACATTGAGAGGTTTAGTTCATCTGATAAGGGGGTAATTAACAGCTTTGTACTCAATTAGCAAAGGATGCAGATTTGTTTGGAGAATTAGTGATTTTAACCTGAATATGGTCAAAATTATGTTGTGGAAAAAAACAAATATAAGATTTTCCTTCGTTTTCAGAGGTTTAAAAGATTAATCAATTTTTTGAGTCCTCATCGGTTGGTATAAGATCTATATTTTTGTTAATGATAACTGGATCTAATATCATGACTTAGATGGATTTTCTATATTTTAATGTACCACAACACCTACAGGTGGAATTCACTAAATTTAACTATGACAGTTTAGATCACTTTGGTAAGCAAAAATTGCTTGAGATTCTTAAAGAGTAATTCTATTGGGACAAAATGAAAGAGACAGTAGACAGAGTAATTAAATATTGTCTAATCTGTGTACAAAGATATTTTAATTATTGACAGGATATGGATTAATCATGTTTTTCTAGTTTGGGGTATACTAGCAAATCTCAGTAGTGATAGAGGATTCCATTTTATAGGTAAAATCATGCAGGTAATGTGTAAAATCTTGGGAATAGGACAGAGATTTCATGTATCATATCATTCACAGTTTGCAGGTACAGTTTTGTCAGTTACAGAGTATTCTTCATTTGATTTAATGACAGGAAGAATTATTTTGTCATTTGTGTTTCACAATGAACATTTGGTTGGCAGTAGACAGCAAGGCATTAGTGTCCCTTAGAAGTGTATTTTACTGCAATGCTTGTGATTTGAGAAGGGATATTAGGATGTTATTTAAAGGTATTGAATGTCATTCAGAAAATGATATTTCTTTTTGGTATTTTGTGCTCCTTTTGCATAACAGTGTTTTGGTTATAGATGATACAGGACAATTTGAACAGAATGGTGTTACATGCAGTTACTTGTATGAAAAATGGTCCTTCCACACATTTTTAAGTTTGAGTTAAAAGATCATAATTACTTTACTTTACAATATTCCTTGTTTAGGAGATTATTAAAAGACAATTTGTATATATACTGATATGTAGTATTTGTTTTAGAAGTTTAAAGAAACTTGTATTGTATAAGTTAAATGGTTACTCACAGAGCACATAGCCCGACCCTTAGGAATTTGAGAGTGTAGTGACACCATCCTTTTTAAAAAGGAGGGGGGGACTACTCATTGAGAGTCTGCATCTGTGGGACTACAAGACAAAAAAGAACCTTTCTGAATAAGAAAGGAGGGGGTTTGTTTTTTAGGAGTAGAATGCCTGTAACAGAGTTTTTTGGCAGACATGCATTCCAGCAGATGCTGCAATAGACACTCACTCCAGTATACACAAGACACATATACAGCATGAAAACTGTTGTTATATCCACACACACATATCTGATTCTTGTAACATTTTGTTATTTTATTATTAAAACCAAAATTATCTTTTATTCAAGATAAACGGTTTATCAAGATTGATAATTAAGAATGGAAAGATTTATTTAAATCAAAAATTAGATGTTGTTAGCATAAGTTTATACAGAAAGAAATATGGTGATTAAAGAGTTGCCATGTGTAAGGTCACACCCAGAGATGGGGAGATACACGTCACAGGCAGAACTAAAGTTTAAGGAGAAGTGGACCATGGCAAAGTAATTGGGAAGGTCCATTTGACATCTTGGATGTTCAAGGGACAATGGTATTAGTTCAAGGATTTCTCAATTTAGTGAAAAAGCATGTATAAATAAAAATGTGGGTATAACAAATGTAATATTCTGAGATAAATGATGCTGCTTTTATTTTTCCTAGGAATGAATTCTATTTCATTAACCTGGAGGAATCATGGATTCCAAAAAAGGAAGAAAAATGACTGATCAACAAAAGAAAGTGTTAAAGAGAGAAAACTCATCACCATCACAGGATTCATCTTTTCCCTAGTGACAATTTTATCTGTGGTAAAATATATCACAAACTGTTCCAGCTATGCAGAGGTTAACAGGATTGAAGAATTACACAACAAAGTCATTACATTATTCAGAGACAAAAAGAGATCTAGACACTGATATCAATATAGATGACAAAAGTGATAAAGACATTGATCTTAATACAAATGACAGAATATAATTCTAGATACGTTGATAACAATACAGCTGAAGAATTGTATGGATATGTATTTGTAGGACAGGGATATGATTGCTGTATGGAATTATATTTCATTCGTAGTAATAATGTTGAGGTAAACGTTAAAATAGAATCCAAAACAAATTTTGTTAAAATGCTGGGATCTTATAGGTTAAACAACAGAACCCGGAACTTTTGAATGTAATATTTTGGGAAGGAGTTTTTGGTCAGTATTTGTAAAAGGTAACAATCTTTAAATATTTTTGAAGATAAAGATAGTTTGCATTTGATATGTAAAACAAAAATATATGTACCTCAAGATTCATTGGTAACTTGGAAAAGGAATGATGAATTTTTGGGAAGTTTTCTTCACAGTTCTACTATGATAATTCATAAAGGAATTTATGGTAGTGTGAATTGGATCAATAATACATTTGTTTATCAACAAATGAGAGTATCTTTGAATGATACTGGTATATATGAATGTTGCATATCAATAGTAAATTATCCAATGAAATGTGCGAAGGGAAGTGTTGTTGTAAGGTCTCCTAGGAAAACTCCATGTGTTGGTAAGAAAAGTGTCTCAGCAAATCCATTTCAGATTAACCATTTCCAATCCAGAACTCTTTTGAGAGAGGGAAAGTTTGTCATTATATTGTGGAACTTTAATGTTTCAGAATGGAAAATTTCTACAAGGTTTTCCACAATGTCAAGGACATTTGGTTAATATGGAATTGGGTATTGAAAGATGGTTTGGAATTAATAATAGAAATCATAACAGAAATAAGCGTGGTATTGTTGAAGGTATTTTAGGAGGGATTGGCACAATTGGGAGTATTACTAATAGTATGGACATTAATACTTTAAAGTCTGATCTTGAGACAGCTGGTTTAGTGGGTAGTAACGGGATTAAAATACAGAGGAATTTAAATGAAATTTTAGAAAATATGGTTATTAAAACAGCTAATATAATGGGTCCATCTATTTTACATCTTCAAAATATTACTCTTGATTTAATGTTAAGTGAACAACATTCTCATATTGCCAGAGCATGTTTAGAAATCCAGACTGAATATTCCACTAATTTTAAAATAATTGCACAAGCATTTCAAAGTGGAATAACCCCTCTTGGCATTTTACAGAATTTACCCAGAGAATATGTATATGCTATAAATCATACAGATTTATGGGTAAATAAATGGATAGGATGTAAACAGGATGTTTGTTATAGTTCTTCTATGATTCTGATAGCAGGACAAGAACAAATTTTGGTTCCAATCACTGTCCTGGGATTACCCGTCAGCAATACACAATTATTGTATTATAAATTACAGTATACAGATTTTGCATTTAACAATGAAAATTCTGAATTAGAACAATTAGATTTGTCATCATGTTTACAATTTCAGTTTAAAGTTATCTGTTTACCTAATCAAGATAAAAGTATTTTTCATTCTTGTTATCATAATCATACATTGTGTTCAGCAAGAATAGAAAAAGTTGAAACAATTTCTGAATTAATTACTCGTGTAGATAAAAAGAAGGTTTGTTTCCAGATCATGTCAGATACAGAAAGGGTTAAAACTTTTTTCTCTTCTTGTACAAATACAGAAAACCTAAATCAAGGCTTGTATTGTATAGAAGGAGATATTGTAGCAATAAGTATTAATGGGTTTAGAACAAATTTAACAAATATGCTTATGAAAAATATAAGTGCTCTTCCCACACAATATAATATATCTCAGATAGATGAATTTCCTTGGGAAGAATGGGCAAATGTAATTCATAAGGATAAAGGTTTATTGATAGCTTTGGCTAAGGAACTTCAGAATGCAGAAATATTGTTTAAACATGAACAAGGTAATTTGCAAGAGATATCTCATCAATGGTCAGAATTTTCAGGAAGTAATTGGTGGAAAAAATTCAGTAATAGTGTATCAATTTGGGAAAAAAACTTCAATAACCTCAGCAGCAGGAAATATTTTATCACATCCTATAGTTATTCTTTTTATTATTATTATGTTATTCATTATATTCCAGTTATGTTTGATGTTTAGAATGAAAAAATTATATTATCGAATTAGAAATGAAATCAAGAAGGGAGACAATTTATTGCAAAATAAGCTTAAGAGAAAGATGGGTTTTGGTATTGCAAATTCGGTTGGTGATGGTAATACATTTGGAGTTATTGGATCAAAGTCGGTATGAATGGGACATGTATGCTATGAATGGATAAAATATGATTGTTATTCATATTTCAGAGGGGAATGTTATATTCTTAATATCTAAATTTTAATTGGCTTTATTGAAAAGAATATGCATTTTCCATATTTGTTTGAATGATAGGACTTTGAGCTAGTGATATTCAAATGGCCATTCATTGACTGAAAATGCAGGTCAAGACCCTGTCAGAATTTGATGGATTTTGTAAATAATATATGTTTTGGTTGAAAATCTTCCTATGTAACCGATACTTTGTTTGATTTATGCGTTTATGTTTTAAGAGGTCTGCTGAAAGCCTCTCACATATATCTGGTTTCATGTTTAAAAGGTTTGGTTCAGTTAAAAACAGATGTTGCTCTTTGTTAGCCCCCGCTTTTCAGGTGAAGAAAAGGGGAGTGTATGGGAGGGATTTGTGTTTGGGCGCGAATTTGAAAGACTGAGTTCATATAGACACAAGGAATCCAGTCTTGTGCCTCTTTACACACATCTCTTCCTCCCAAGACACAGCTCTCCTCTTTGCACACAGCTCTTGCTCCAGGACACATCTCCCTCTTCAAGACACACAGTTATCCTATGCACACAGAATTACTTCCAAGACACAAGAGGTTAATCGGCCATCTTAGATGAAGAAACAAAGGAAGTACATGTCTAATGACTCTAAGAACTTTTTCAGATCTTTGAAACAAATGAACTATATTTGAACATTTTTTGCATATATGAAACAACACTAATTCTGAATATGAATGTACTATTTTTGTAAGTATTTTCCAAGTTTATGTGTGTACAATAAAACACACGGTTTTGATTTAAGCTGACTCAAGCAGAAATAATTCCAAAATTCGTCTCACGAGAATCATCATTATTGAAGGCTTTTTATACAATATTAGGCCATTTATTTCAGTTATGAAACCTTTAATGATTGCAGAGGCCTGTACTATACCTTGTTCTTAACTTGCACTGGCTTGTACAACAAACACACTTGCAAAAAGAGTAGTGTAAAGTGGATTAGGAAACCTTTTACACAGTCTGTAAAGTGTTTGTTACCCCCAACATTTCATATTCTTTATCTGTATCTGCTGTATGAGAAATTATCCTATTCTCTTTGTATTGCTTTCGTTATGTGAAATCCCTGGAGTTCCTGCTAGGTCCCTTGCTTTCCTATTAAAATCTAATCACACTAAGCAGGAGAGCACACCATGGTCAGTTGTCTAGCTATGCTGGGAACACAGCCTGCTTTCCTCCAATGATCAGACTTGTCCTGACATGCCCCCGCCTTACCATTCACTGGAAAGCTCAGTGTGCTGCTGCTTCTCCTCCTCCTCCCAGCTCTTATGCAGCTGAGAACAGAGGGAATGTGATCACTTATAAAAAAGGGGAAAGAGGTATTTTTCGTTTCCAATAATTATCAAGTAATTTCCAGGTAGTGCATATCAAACAAATACAAATCTCTAATATAGAGAATGATTATCCATCAAGCTCAACCAATGATAACATTCAAAACAGGAAGAGGCCTGAGAATAGGCCTTTATGACTAGCCCCCCCCCCTTAAAAAGAAGAATTCCCAGGCTCCAGGTAACCAGTCTGGGGGTGCAGTCGAGGAAGAAGAAAAAGAAAGGAATAAGGGAAAAGTAAAAGGTAACTAAGGTGTTTGGTGCGATGATGATACTTCAAGCTTGGACTCCAGATGCGCCTTCAGACTCTACTATTGCCCTGTCAAGTAGTTAATCTAAGGATCCCATATCTTTTCAAACTGTGAAATGTTATCATTGAGGATGGCTTATGCCACGTACACACGAGCGGTCTTTATAGCAGACTTTGCCCGGCGGACTTTTCTACGGACTTTCCGAATGAACGGACTTGCCTACACATGATCAACCAAAGTCCGACGGATTCGTACGTGATGACGTACGACTGAACTAAAACAAGGAAGTTCATAGCCAGTAGCCAATAGCTGCCCTAGCGTCGGTTTTTGTCCGTCGGACTAGCATACAGACGAGCGGACTTTTCGACCGGACTCGAGTCTGTCAGAAAGATTTGAAACATGTTTAATTTCTAGGTCCGTCGAACTTTTTGGGGAAAAAAAGTCCGCTGGAGCCCACACACGATCGAATTGTTAGATGGACTCCGGTCCGCCGGACCAAGTATGCCGTAAAGTCCAGTCGTGTGTACGCGGCATTAGAGTTTCTCATTGATCATTATCCAGGAAAACTTGACCTTAATCAGGTCAAACGGTATCAAGGGGGACCTCCATGACTTAGCTATCGTGATGCCGGCCGCCAAAAAGACAAAAGAGGTCAATTTCAGCACGCATCGCAAAGCTTCTAAAATTGGGCGGCTCCAGTAGGACCTCTTGTGAATTCCTTTTAAAGTTCCTGCCTGTTAAGGAGTACAGAAAATTGTATACCCTTATCCAGTATCTATGGAATTTTGAGCACTTCCACCAAATATAGAGGAACGAACCATCCTGGGAGCATGCCCTAAAACACCATAGAGAGGCTCCTGGGATGTAGGAGGTCAGTCTCGTTGGGACCATATACCATCGAAGTAGCCCTTTGTAGTTTGCCTCTATAAGTGAGGTGTTAATTTATGATCCTCAAGATTCAACTCCACTTGCAGGTCCTGTTCCCACTGTAGTATATAAAGTTGTTGTCATGGTTATGCAGTAATCTTTCTCTGTCATATATTAACCTGTGCACTGCAAGCCAGCAGTGCTGATCAACCATTGTGTGTTAGCTTTCGTGTGTACTTGCTGTGTTTCCTACGTCTGATTCCAGTTACCGACTTTGGCCTGTTCTTGACTGTTCCTGTCTGCTCGTGACCCTGACCTTTGGCGTGTCCCCGACTATCCCTGTTTGCCTGTGACCCTGAACCTTGGCGTGAACTCTGTTGTCCTTGTCTGCTTGTGGCCCCGACCTTGGCTTATTCCCATACTATCCCTATCCTCCTGTTGTGTACTGTGGGTGTGAGGTGGGGGACCCTGGGGGTCGCGACCTGGAGCCAGTTGCAGCCCAGTCCATCCTCACCACTAGAGGCTCTGGTGAACACCTGCTGGCTCTTAGACTCCGCGCCCCAGGGAATGTTACGCTCTAACCCCGGTGGGATCCATGCTGGTGTTCCAGCGGCCCTGCCTTCCTTACCACCCTGACTCCCATTTGTAGCAGTCAGCTGTAGGGTCCACTACCTTGCGGTGCACTCCTGATCCTAACGGTGTGCATCTGTCACCTAGCCTCAAGGTGACCTGACAGTTGTTTAGAAGAAGATTACAATAGCATAGAGTAAATTTCGGATATCATCACATGTTCTACATACATTTTCAAAAGCGGTCTGGCTAGCAATATTTTTAGATGACTGTGTATGTTGTGGTGTGTAAAAAGAATATCTACAGTTTAGTTTACCAAATCTGGCTAGCAATATCACCTAGGAAAAAGGTATTTTTAATGTTTTTTTACATCTATACAAAAATGTTTTGCCTTTCATTTCTATTTTAAACTGAATGGGTTGTTCGTTTACAATCACTTTAAAGTGGTTTTAAATCCCATTCATGAAATCTGAACTAGGCACATATATCTGTAGTATTTGAGTATATTTATCCAAAGCTCTAAGTGTGGTCTCTCTCTGGTGCTCCATTCCTCTGTTATCAGCAGAGTCACTTCTGACAAGTTCTCCGACACATGAGATAACAGCAGTTGAAAATTTGTTTCGGGGAGGGAGCTTAGAGGTAGATGAGCAGGGAGCTTGTCTATTCATAATACAGCTCTGCATTTTCCTTCGTTCCTCTGCCTATGTGAAGGAGGGGTGTGTGCCTTTCCTGAATCAGCTCTCACACAGTGTAAGCCCAGATTCCCCACCCACTGCTGAATGAGGAAACAAGATTTCTAACACGATCTTCACTTTCCAAACTTTACAACATAAGCCTAGGTTCACGCTGACAGCAGGATTGAACTTGCACGATTTCATACCCGCATACCATTCTGACTTTGGGGGAGATTTCAGAGACATCTGTGTGGGTTCATGCACAGATGTGTATACAAATCGCACCCCGAAGTTACCAAAAGTAGTACAGAAATTACTTTTGGGAATCGGTGCAGTGCCGCAAAAGTCGGCGTCACACCGATTCGGATGGTGCCATTGCCGGCAATAGCCGCCGATTTGGCATGCAATTTGACGTGTCAAATCACATGCCAAATCGCATCAATGTGAACCTAGGCTTAGGGCAGAAAGTACAATTATAATACAATTTAATACAGTAGGAATCAGAGGGCCGTGCTCATTAGAGCTTACAATCTAAGAAATTACACTGTACACTGTAATGATTGGGAATATGTTTGCAAAAGTCAGCAAAGATAAAACGGAGGCTGGGTTCACACCATCGCCGCATGCGGCTCCCAGCAGGGGTCCGGTGCAACCTGGTTCACCGTTTCAGGTCCGATTTCAGCCCGAATTTTTGGCTGAATTCTGACCTGAAATGGACCAAAAGACACACAGGGCTCCTTTGAAAATTAGTACCAGAGCCGTATCGGAGATATGTGAACCAGCTCCATAGATAGCCGGTCAAAATCTCCTGCTATTGCAAATTGGATCCGGGGCGGAAAAACCGCATCCAATTCGCAATGTTTGAACCCAGCCTAACTTTTAGTTTTTTTCACCCCAGGGAATGTTCAAAGAAAAAGGGGACACCGGTTAATAGGTTAAGAGGTTTTCAATTTGGGAATTCTCTAACGTTAGAGCAGTTAAGCTATATCATGTTTTACAGCATGTGGTAGTAATGACGAATAACAATAATACAGTTTAAAAAAAAAGACTGAATGATTTTTTTCTTATTATATTATTATATTATTATTATTCAGACTTATAATAGCCAGAGACTAACAGAGTGATATTGTGATCCAGGGAAATGATCTGACTACTCTTGTGGGGTTAGGAAGGATTTTCTTTTTCTCTGGTGTGGCAAAATTGTGAAATTGTTCCCAGAGGATTTTGTTTTGCCTTCCTCTGGGCCAAGTTGGACTTGTTGGCCATCATTCTTTTTCCAAGTTTATTTCTTTTGTCCCTATAATAACAAATCACTCAATTTTGCATAGACCTTCTTTGTATGTATTATCAGTTTTATTGTTTCTGAGGATGTTCGGATGATCAGAAACTAACCAAAAATTCTACTTCAAAGCTCAATTTGATTATGTGTGTGATTAGATTTTGAGTGATAGTTCTTCAACTCCTGTCCTGTATACAGGGCGGAACGATGTTCCAATGCGCACAGGATCTCTAGAGCCTCTTATAACTAGAACATTATCCTCTACACTCTCGCACCTTCAGTACTTCGACTGCTCAAAATTCACAAGGCGTCTCCCTTAACGTTTGCTTTAGGTTTTCTAACCTCAGAAGAAAAACAAAAAAAGCCAAACTAACTTGAAAACAACTTTGTATTACATAATGCATCCTCATTCAACTTATTTTAACCACTTCAGCCCCGGAAGGTTTTACCCCCTTCCTGACCAGAGCACTTTTTACAATTTGGCTCTGCGTCGCTTTAACTGGTAATTGCGTGGTCATGCAATGCTGTACCCAAACGAAATTTGTGTCTTTTTTCCCCCCACAAATAGAGCTTTCTTTTGGTGCTATTTGATCACCTCTGCGGTTTTTATTTTTTGCGCTATACACAAAAAAGAGCGACAATTTTGAAAAAAAAAAACAATATTTTTTACTTTTTGCTATAATAAATATCCCCCAAATTATTTATAAAAAATAAATTTCTTCATCAGTTTAGGCCAATATATATTCTTCTACATATTCTTGGTAAAAAAAAAACTCAATAAGCGTATATTGATTGGTTTGCGCAAAAATTATAGCGTCTACAAATTATGGGAAAGATTTATGGCATTTTTATTATTATTTTTTTTTTTTTTTACTAGTAATGGCGGTGATCTGCGATTTTTAGCAGTATTGCGACATTGCGGCGGACAGATTGGACACTTTTAAGAGAAAAATGGATGTAGGTGTGGCGCTGTTCTGGTGACTAATTAGTTATGAACCACTATTAGCTGGCAGTGTGTTATAATAGTATCTGAGTGGTGTTACAATATCTTGTGGCTATTTAAAATGTGATAACAATAGATAAAGGGACTGATTCTTTACTGGTATTTCGTGTGTGAATTGTCCCATGTGAATGACAACCAAACATTTGATTAATACTGATATCTACAAAATTATATGAAAAAATTATGTAAAAAGTGCCCAATATAACATACAGTACATAAATGGACCCGGTAATAAAGTGCATAAACAGGAAAGTGCTTAGTGGGGAAAAAAAAAAAGGGGGGGGGTTGCTATTTATCTGATTGACAAAGTGACTTGTGCTCAAAACAATAAAAGCCAGTGCTTGCTGGAAAAACAATATTGCTTTAAAAAGTTTTTTTGTGTGCACAAATGGTTTTCTGCTTAGAAAGAATGAATTCCTCTAGAAAAACAATATTGTTAAAAGCGGATCTTCTTGTTCCAGTGCTGGCTTGGTGATGGTGCTGCTTATTCGTGCTCCTAATGTGCATACACTCACCGAATAGCCTCACCCCTACAGGGGTATTGCGCGATCACAGTATTTGCCACTGTGTAGCAACTCCTGGCAGTTCCGGTTCGTGCTTTTAATGTTGTTCAGCTATTTTGTGTTTCATTATTATTACGTCACTTCAATGCTTTAACTTGATTGTGTCATATACTCCCTCAGACACGGCAGCGGCAATCCCTCCAATATGCGTCACTTCGTGAGGAGAGCGCCCTACTCGCAAAGTAAATTCATGTAAAGTGCCAGAGGCTTTTCTGCTGACTTTGCTGACTTTGACAAACCCATACACACTATACCCACCTCTTTTGTGGTCATATTTATGGATGAATTCACCAAAGCATGTAGTGAAAGGGCCTGCCAGAATACTTTCAAATGGTACTGTTTAAAGTTTTTGTATCCTATTATTATCGTGATAGGTAATTGCAGAATGTAAAAATGTGCTTCCATTTGTACAGTGTGTATTTATATATTTGTATTATGACACTTCTTACCTGTCCAGTGTGCTGCCAATAGTGTAAGTAAAGGAGGAGCTAGCCAAAGTAAAACACATTATTTATGCATTCAGCTCTCATTGAAGTGGAGAGGGTTACCTGTCCAAAACATACCCCACCCTAAAATGTTTACAATGGGTCATCAGAGGGGGTGAGCAATCTGATAAGTGGCCCTTATATGTTAGCCTTTAAATACTCCTTAAAATCAATGTTATACTGATGTTGGCCAAGAATGTTTGTGTCTAATCTGCTTGCAATGTTTATGTGCAAAATGACTATTTTTTTGTTCTTGTTTGACTCCACAGTTTCCTTCAATGCCACAGGAATGACAGACTGTGGCATCCCATTTTTCCCAGCAGTGGGACTTTCCTAACTGCGGAGGGGCAATCGATGGGAAGTACGTCCACATCGTCCCACCACCCCACTCGGGGTCATACTATTATAATTACAAGGGGTTTAATAGTATTGTGTGGATGGCGGTGGTGTCGGCGACATATGATTTTTTATATGTGGACGTGGGGAGGAATGACCGGATCGGATGTCGGATGGTGGAGTCTTTGCCCGGAGTTCTACCGATGTCTCGAGAGTGGTGGCTTGGGATTGCCACCCCTGGAGGAGAATGTGGAAGGACTGCCATTTGTCTTCGTCGCAGATGAGGCATTCGGTCAGGGTGACCACGTGATGAGGCCATTCCCCCAGAGGACCCTCACCCCAGAGAAGAGGGTTTTTAATTACCGGCTGGCCAGAGCCAGAAGAGTCATGGAGAATGCCTTTGGGATCCTGGCCAGTCGGTCCTGCCTATTTCAAACAGCCATAAATATGGCGGAATACAAACTAAACAATATTAATTTATGTTGCTGCATCTTGCACAATTTTTTAAAAGATATAATGCAAGTTATGTTGCCTCCGTTGGGCCTGAGGCCGGACTTTCAGAAACTCCAATGACGGCCCTGGAAGCTGACTGTCCTGGCTTGTCCCCCCCAAAGCGCTCGTGAAGTGCGAGAAAAATTTGTTGAGTATTTTACGGGTAGGGGGGCCATTGCTATGCCAGCACATTTTGAATACATATTCTCTTTTGTCAGATCAAATCTTGATTTTCATTTAATGCTTGGGTTTCATTTTGCTGTCTCCTAGGTTCTCCTAGTGCACTTGTAGTGCCAAGTGGTTTTTCTATTATTAAATAACACCCATTGTCACTGTAAACACCAACTTAACACAAAAAATGGTATTGATCATTGAAAGAAGAAGCCACACATTGTTGAGTATAAAACCTTTTACTCCGTGCACATTCACATGTGCGTTTTATAAAACATTTGGCGGTAAAAAATCCACTTTTTTTTTTTCAAAGTTTTACCTTGAAATCTCTAAAAAAATACAGAAACAGACATGTTTACAAACATAACATACACAACTCTGGAACTTACAAAGTTCAACATTGCAAAAAAGAAGGCAATATCAGACATTTTATAATGTGAAAAGGGTCTCCATCTTGCCTTCATCAGATGGGGTGAAGTCACCCCTGTAAAAGCCAAATTTACAAGATGCACACAAATTGGGAGTCAAAATGGGGATTTCCTTTCTGATCCCATACCTAATGTCAACATGTGCTATCTCTCATCATGGGGGAAATGGGGGTGCGACCCCTTCCTCTCACCTACTAGAGTTGGGAGGAAGGGGTTGCACCCACAAAACGTGTACATTAAAATCCCTTGATGGCAGATAGCACATGTTGACACACTGTGTGCATCTTCCAAATTTGGCTTTTTAAACTGTATTAAAACTTTAGATAAAATATTAAAAAAAAAAAAACATTCCAGGAATATTTTTAGGATTTAAATTCTCCCTAGTACATCAATCATGTTCTTCAGTCTTTGTTCAATCTCCTTGGTTTTTTCTTTGATAATGTCCAAATCCTGACTACAAAACATGATTTGGGATCATCCGTTGGGCACTGTCACTGTTGAAATCACTGGATTTTGGTACCACAACCTGAACATCACCTAAAATAAAAGTACACGGGACAACTGATCCACACACCGGAGGGGATCAACTGTTGCTTCGCGGAGTTTTATGAATCTCTTTATGGTTCCAGGGTAGACTATAGAGGGGAGGATCTGGGGGCATATTTAGACGACATAGATATCCCAACCCTTACAGTAACGTATCGCGACAAGCTTGACGCCCCAATTACGTCCTTGGAGATACTAAGGGCACTTAAATCAATGCAGGCTGGGAAAACTCTGGGACCTGATGGCATCCCTGTAGAGTTTTATAAACAATATGCCACAGAACTAGCTGACAAATTACAGGTCCTCTTCTCTGAGTCATCGCGTCTTGGGAAACTTCCTGACACAATGAGTGAAGCAATCATTGTAGTGATCCCCAAACCAGGGAAAGACCCCACGTTGTGCTCCTCGTACCGCCCTATATCCCTTCTGAACGTGGATGCAAAAATACTGGCAAAAGTATTGGCCAATAGGCTTAACCTGGTAATTACTGCTTTAATCCACAGAGACCAAACTGGCTTCATGCCCGGCAGAGGAACTGATATCAATATCAGACGCCTCCATACTCACATAGACAGGGCGGACGAGGTGACCAATGGGATGGTGGCCTCACTCGACGCGGAGAAGGCTTTTGACTCAGTCGAGTGGGGCTACTTATGGGAGGTTCTCTCGCACTTCGGGTTTGGTGCGGGTTTCACGAAATGGCTCCGCATGCTACACCACGGCCCCTCAGCTAGAGTACGTACCAATGGATGCCTCTCAGGGAAGTTCCAATTGTCTCGAGGCACGCGACAGGGGTGTCCCCTTTCCCCGGGTCTATTTGCTCTGGCAGTGGAGCCCCTGGCTATACTGTTGAGGGCCGACCCAGGGGTGAGGAGTCTTCAGGTGGGACCCATTGAGGAGAAGTTATCACTTTACGCGGACGATGCTCTGCTTTATTTAGCGGATGCGTCGTCCTCTTTGCAGACTGCACTCAATCTGATTGATCGATTCGGCGGGTATTCGGGGATTCGCTTTAATTGGGACAAATCGATCCTATTCCCTCTCCATCCCTCGACCCCAAGGCAACCACACCCACAGCTTAAATGGGTAGATGATTTCAAATATCTGGGGATAAAAATTAGCGGTAAAGTCCAAGATTATATTGACAACAATTTACGTCCACTCATGACACAGCTTACGGCTAAATGCTCTGCTTGGCGTTCCCTTCCATTGACTCCGGTTGGCAGAGTCAACTTGCTCAAAATGATTTACCTTCCCAAATATCTATATTTCTTTCGCAATACACCCATACCCATCCCTAGGACCTTTTTCCGGAGGCTGGAGAGCCTGTTAATACACTTTGTCTGGGCTGGGAGGTCACCCAGGGTGGCCAAGCAGATCTTATATCTCCCTCTCTCGGGAGGGGGACTGGCGCTACCGAATTTCCAAATCTACTACTGGGCCGCAGTTCTGGTCACGATTCGGTGGTGGTTCTCCCAGCCCACGCAAAATCCCGCGGTCACTCTGGAGGCAGCCATTCTTGGTTCCTTTGCTGCCTTGAGTAACCTTCTGTTTTGGAGTCTCAGGGCCAGTTTGTCCATGACGACCCTGATGCGTACCACTGTAAAGGTTTGGCAGGAGGCTAGGAAAATATATGGGAAACCAAATTGCATTTCACCCCACATGCCCCTGTGGGGCAATCCTATGCTACCCCATTTTTATACTTTACCGGACCCCTCTGTTTGGGCAAAAAAGGGAATTCTTACACTAAAGCATATAGTCAAGGATGGCAGGCTTATGACTTTTCAAGCTCTTAGACAATCATTTGCTATTCCTGCCTCCTTCCAGTTTAGATCCTGGCAGCTGAAGCACGCCTTTGAGGCTCAGTTCCCTGCCCCCTTCACTCTGGAACCGGACTCTATTGAAAGGCTCTTGACTTCCAGCGTGATGGGGAAGCCCCTTTCCACACTATACCTATACCTGACAGTGGAGTATGATGCCAAACTAACTAAAACCTGGGAAAAGTGGAGGGTTGATATTCCCTCGTTGGATGAGGAGGAATGGAAGGAGTGTTTAATATCCTACATTCCTTCCATGATCGCTGCAAAAGATAGGTTCATACAATTCAAGTTCCTACACAGGGCGTACTTTACTCCACAGAGGTTGGCGCGCATTTACCCTCAGAGAGACCCCAATTGTCAGAGATGCAGACAGGAAGTGGGTACTTTCTGGCATATGGTCTGGTCGTGTCCCTGTCTCCGACTCTTTTGGTCAGAGGTGGCATCCACACTGAGCAATGTCATAGGATCAGACTTGCAGGCGGATCCCCAGATACTACTGCTCAGTCACTTGGAGGATGTTGTGGGTGATAGGTATAGCAAATTGTGTCTAACCTTCGCATTGTACTATGCTAGGCGGGAAATTCTATTGCGGTGGAAAATGGTAGAGCCTCCTACTCTGGCCTCGTGGATAAGGTCTGTGAATAGGGTACTCCCTCTGTATAAATTAACGTATGAAAGTAGGCAATGCCCGGGGAAGTTTGACAAAATCTGGTCGTCCTGGGTCGACGCCTCCGGAGACCCTGATCCCCCTACCCCATAAGCAGGATGGGAAAAGTAATGGAAGCTATCCTATACCTCACGTCTCTTCTCTTTATGCCTGCTTTCTTTCATCCCGCTCCTTCTCATCCCTCCTCCCCCCCTCTCTTCCTTTCTTCCTCCCCCCCCCTCCCCTCCCCCCTTTTCCCCCTCCCCCCCCCCCCCCGCTTCCCTCCCCCCCCCGCTGTCCCTACCAGGTTTAGTTGATTATTGGGCCACTCATTTTATACTATCAAAAATGTATGAAGATTTGAGCTTTGAGAGGTCTGGTTGAGCGAAACTTCTGATGTTTGCACACCTGGAATTCCTGATAAATAATGGCTATTGTTTAAGTGTCAATTTTACTGTTTCTTTTTTTTTTTTTTTTATTCTCACTACAATGTCTGTATTGAACTTTTATATTGTACTGCTGATTTGTTCAATAAAAAATTTTCTGTTAAAAAAAAAAATAAATAAATAAAAGTACACACCATGTATTATAAATATGCAGGCATACATCTATTACCTGATTGTGTGGTGTCCGACACTGACCTCTTGACAATCTCCACCACCTCTCCTTCCTCCACATCCTCAGGTTGTGACCTTTGTTCCCCTTCTTCGGGAGGTGGGGTGGGGGGTCCCTGGTGTCCTCATATTTTTGGAGTCTTTGCTTCCCTATCAGAATTAAACAAAAGGTATACTTAGCACACAGATATTTTAGTCCAGAAATAGGAATATGAAACATTGCTTGGAAGTGGGGTACAATTGTCTGTTTTGGCAGAGTTCAAAGCTGAAGACATGATTTTTTCCCTTACCAAAGCTGGAATACTTACCTTTTTTGTACAAGTTTCACACATGGAGACACCCCAAATATCCACGGGGGCACCTGTGTGGGACACCCTTAAAAGTTTGTTCTTGTGTCCCACACTAGTGCTCCTGAGTCCAGATGTGTAAACAGCTGCTGAGTGTCCTCTCCTTACATTACACTGAATCAAGTTTGTAATTCATTCTAGTTTGAAACACATCTAGACAACAATGTCCTAAACCCAAGACCCAAATGTAGTTAACCCTGTATCTGGCAAAAACAGCGTATTTATTTGCAAATGAACGATGTTTACTATGACCAATTACTGTGCCCCCGAACATGAAAGTAGCCATTTTAAACTGTCCACCAGTAAAGAAAAGCACATGGCGCAGCATGCAAGTAATAATAATAATCGTAACACGACAACTACTTACTTTTTAGAAGCACTTTCTTTGATCCTTCTGTACTGATCGTGCTCCCTTAATTTGAGGTCCGACCAGCGTTTCCTCAATTGCTCCTTGCCTTCCCTCTTTTTTTTGTTATTATGAGCCAGAATAAATGGAGATTTTTTTATATGAAAATACTTGCCGATGTGTTTTTCTTCAAATAGGACAGTTTTTTGGTGAGTAGGCAGGTACATTTCAAAAATACAATGTCAAATTAACAGGGGACACCAAGCAACCTCCTTGAGGTTTAAAAATACAAGATAATAATGGAAACGTGACATACCTAAAAAAGAAAAATATGGAGATGACTATAAAATAATAAAAACAAAAAAAATACAACAGGAGATCTTGATGAACAAAAAAAAATACTATAAAAAAAATATCATTATTATGGAGATCTGGCTTTAAAAACCAAAATGATTATTCATGAAATCACAAGATAAAATAAAGAAATAAGTTTGGGAGAAGTCTGTGTGAATATGAGCAGCAAAACAACTTCATTCTTCTAGCATTATAAAGAAGAAGAGAATGTGCTGCATTGAAAGATTTAAAAATTTGCAGTGTGACAAATGTGCCATCTCCATTACGAATGGTCGTTTTACCAGACTGAGCGGCTCCGTCTCGTTCTTGATTCTGAGCATGCGTGGTTTTTTGCACGTCGGAATTGCATACACAGGAACGGAATTTCCAATAGAAACTTTTTCCGTCGGGAAAATTGAGAACATGCTCTATCTTTTGCTGGAGGAAATTTGGCCAGCAAAAGTTCGATGGCCTGTATAGCCTGTTCTAGATTTCTTTCATTGTTATGTGCTAATGGTTAATTCAAAGGGCAACCTCAGCCAGGTAAGTGCAACACTGACACACAGGGCCGCCATCAGCGGGGTACAGCCGTTAGAACAGTAAGTGGCCCAACTGGCCCGCCTGGGCCAGAAGAAGGCAGGATGGGTGAAGGAGATCCGTGCTGTGCAGTATAGAAACAATCTCACAGTTTCTGCAGTTCTTGTGTCATTGATTTTAGACATCGAGCTCTTTACTGCCACCTCTGGCTACATTGTGCATGTGCACCCCTCGTGTGACAGCGATCTGCCTGTACTATGCTTCTCAGCAACATGTCAGCTTTGTCAAAACGAGCTGGGACCAGGTAGGAAGTTACAAGTAGGGGCTGTTAAGGTAAGGGAGGGGGGCTGCTTGTGTACAGGGAGGGGCCAGATTCTTGTGTGTATACAGATTTGTGTATGTGGGGCTGCCATATATACAGGTGTGTGTGGGGGGGGTGGCTGACATATATACAGGTGTGTGGGGGGGTGCTGACCTATATACAGGTGTGTGGGGGGGCACTGATATATATACAGGTGTGTGTGAGGGGGCTGACATATATACAGGTGCGTGGGGGGGCTGACATATATACAGGTGTGTGTGTGTGGCAGGGGCTGACATATATACAAGTGTGTGTGAGGGGGGCTGACATATATACAGGTTTGGGGGGCAGACAAATATACAGGTGTGTGAGGGGCTGCCATATATACAGGTGTGTGTGTGTGGGGGGCTGACATATATACAGGTGCGAGGGGGGCTGACAAATATACAGGTCTGGGGGGCTGACATATATATAGGATTGAGGGGGGCTGAGTGCGTACAGGTGAGGTGGCCAGTGAGCGGATTCGGTAGGATGGCCCATAGGCAAGCCCTGGGGAATGTGGGTGGTCAGGCTCGGGGGGGGCAGGTCTACACGTCTGTGTATGGGGCCCATAATTTCTGATGGCTGCCCTGGCAAGGGTTGTGGGGATGAGGCCCTTGTTCCCATCAATATGGGGACAAGGTGCTTTGGGGGGGACCCCAAATCACCCTCCCCATGTTGAGGGCATGTGGCCTGGTATGGTTAAGGAAGGGGGGCGCTCATTCGTCCCCTCCCTTTCCTGACCTGCCAGGTTGCGTGCTCGGATAAGGGTCTGGTATGGATTTTGGGGGGACCCCCACGCAATTTTTTTTTAATTTTGGCGTGGAGTTCCCCATAATATTCATAATATTCATACCAGACTCGAAGGACCTGATATGGACTGGTGGGTAGAACCCTCGCTGTTTTTTTCTTCGATTCTTACTCTATATTGCCGGGAACCGGCAATTCAATTACAGCCGCAAGCAATTTTAAATGACATTTTTTCCTTTAGAAATGTCATTTTGCTGCGGTACAGTAATAAACAAGGGAAAGATGTGCTACAAATACGATCAAATACGACCAAAATAAAGCTCTATTTGTGAGGAAAAAAGGACGTCAATTTTGTTTGGGAGCCACATCGCACGACCGCGCAATTGTCAGTTAAAGCGACGCAGTGCCGAATCGCAAAAAGTGCTCTGGTCTTTGGGCAGCCAAATGGTCCGGGGCTGAAGTGGTTAAGCATAATCGGACTACTTCCCTTGAAAAGAATATTTTTTGATCAGATTTCATTCAAATGTAAAGGTGTGGGGGGGGGGGGGGCACTGACATATATACGTGTGTATATTCCACTTCATGCTGCTGCTTGTCTATGTTTTTTATATACATTTAATTGAGTTATTTTTTAGCGCGGTTCTTTTGGCGTTTTTAAAAAGATTTTCATTTTAGTCTGTTTCTTGCAGATTTTCCCTCACTTCCCGTCTTGGGAAACCATTGTCAGCAGGACAGAAAGCAAGGGGAAATCTCTAATGGATCCCCAGAAAGCAGTGGAAAACCTACAGGGTTCTAATCCTTTCCAAATCCATCCAAAACTAGAAATACATTTTTTTGGCTTGACATACACTTTAAAAAAAAAATCAGTCACTTTACCCATTTAGGATTCTGTCACCCTACAAGGTTGAGGGAGATGTCAGAGCTAAACTCCAGGGATTATATATTTTGCATACTTACACTGGACCAGCTCGTGTGTTACCTGAGGTACAGGCTGAGTCCTCTGCCTCCTCTGTACAAAGGAGCTAACAGTTAAAGGAGGTTCATTCAGTTCCAAATGTACCGAAAGGAGAGGAGCTGGAGGAGGGGAGGGGAGAGAGCACAACCCACACCTCCTCCTGGCTTTCTCCTCCATTCTGCTGCTCTCACTACTATAGGGACAGAATCTATGCTAGGAAGAGGGGGGATTTGGAGTGGGTTTTGCTAGGTGGGGGGTGTGACGGAACCACTTGGCACCCCATGCCTTCTGCCCTCCAAACCGTTCCAGCAGACCGAGCGCTAATACCAGCCCTTTTACCGCAAGCATCATACAAAAACAAGATGTTGGGATAAGAACCAAAGGAATGACTCTTTATTGAACAGAAATACAGGTTTTTATACACTTCAAAAGTAGGTCAGTCACCACATGAACAATAAAACTAAATATTTACCCAAAACATCACACAATGGTTAAGATAACGAGGTAAAGCTGATACAAGGTTTATCCTATCATAGATACCTTCAAATTAGACAACAGGCAGAATAAGGTACACATATGCCCCGTACACACGGTCGGATTTTCCGATGGATTTTCCGATGGACAATGTCCGATCGGAGCGTGTTGTCGGAAATTCCGACCGTGTGTGGGCGCCATCGGACATTTTCCATCAGATTTTCCGACACACAAAGTTGGACAGCAGGAGATAAAATTTTCCGACAACAAAATCCGATTGCGTCAATTCCGACCGTGTGTGGCCTGTTCCGACGCACAAAGTGCCACGCATGCTCAGAAGAAATTCAGACACGGGACAGCTCGTTCTGGTAAACTTAGCGTTCGTAATGGATAAAGCACTTTCGTCACGCTGCAATGTTCAAAATGGTTTAATACAGCGCACTCTCTTCTTCTTTATAATGTGACAAGAATTAAGTCGTTTTGATGCTCATATTCACACACACTTCTCACAAACTTTTTTCGTTACTATTTATCGGGATTCCCTCAATATATTTTGATTTCTCACATCTGACAACATATTTTTTTTTTTTGTTTTTTTACTTTAATGTAGAATCTTTTTTTGTGTTTCTCTTTTTTTTTTTTTTTTTTTTTTTTGGTGATTTGGATTTGTATTCCCGAAAATGTTTGTGTGTGTTTTTGGTGACAAGTTCCCACAACACCACTAATATGTTGTTCTATTTAATCTGTAGGAGATTGTTTGGTGTTGTTGTCCCTTGTTAATTTCACATTGTACTTTAGAAATGTACCTGAATCGTCACCAACAAACTGTCCTTTTTTGATGAAAACACACACAGGAGAGTAGAATTTACCGAAAAATATTTTATTAAGGGGTCACAACTATAAACAAAGAGGGAGGCAACGCTGGAGAAACTGCAGAAGTGGGTGAAGCCTTGGACCCCCAGGGCAGACATCAATTATTTAAAAGCAAAATTGGTGGCCTGAGGAGTCCATATCTAAGGGAGTGCAGTCTGGTCCAGAAGTCCCAGAGATCATGAACAGCAGCAGATGACATCTGTGTCCCCAGGCTGTGGTCATACGAGAGACTGCAGCTTCTGTCAGACCAGACTGAACCCAGGGCAATCACTCTTTGGTCTTCTTTCCACGCTTCCTTCCAGCCTTTGGCTGTGGTGGTGGAGTTGTGGCAGCAGGAGGAGGAGGAGGAGGAGGAGGAGGAGGATCGTCCCTCTCCATGACATCCGTCTTGTGTGTCAGTTCCCCACTCTCCCCCTTACGTAGGACTTTATAAATCAGGTCCTCAGAGATCTTGCGTTGGCCCTCCTGCATGCCCTGCAATTTTGTGGCAGCCATGCAGGCAAAGGCCTCTTCAGGACTGGGGAAGGCTCTGAGGGACGCCGAAGCCTCCTGGATCAGCCTGTACGTTGAATCCTGCACAGGACTGGGAGTGGCCTTCCTGGCCCTTTTATATGGCAGGCGGAGGGGAGGGACCTGAGACTCAGTCAGGCTGCGACTGGTCCCTGGCTTCTCTTGGCTGACACTTAGCCCCGCCTCCTCCTGGCTGCCACTAATCCCTGCCTCCTCCTGGCTGACACTAATAATCCCCGCCTCCTCCTGACTGCCACATTCCACAGCCTCCTCCTGGCTGAGGTCTTCCTGTGTATGAAAAAGGGACATAGTTTTAGTATTTTTTTCATCAATCACACACAATTTTCACCTCCTGACTGCTGCAAATTGAATGTTAACAAATATAACAGACTATCCTTCTGAGCCCAGCATTTTGCATTCTTGTCCCAATTTTGGGTGCCCACTACTGTCTATTGATATGTAAAACACTTTTTTCAATCAGCAATTAGTGATCAATAATAACATCTAATAAACATCATTTATTTATTGACCAGAAATCTGTCGAAGAATGCTATACCTGACTCAAGCTGGGCTCCTCCACTTCTTCCTGGCTGGAAGGCCCAGGTTGGACATCGGAAGCCTCAGCTGGTATGGAAGGAAGCGTGGAAGGAAGAGTGGAGAGGGATTCCCTGACTTCAGTGTGGTCTGACAGAAATCGCAGTCTCTCATAGTACCACAGCCTGGGGACATAAATGTCATCTGCTGCAGCTCCGGATCTCTGGGAATCTGTGACCTTCTTGCGCTCCCTAAGATAAGTGCTCCTCAGGCCACCAATTTTAGCTTTTAAATAAGGGATGGTTGCTGTGGGGACCACCGGCTTCACCAACTCCAGCAGTTTCTCCAGCGCTGCCTGCCTCTTCTGTTTGTGATTATAGTGGGGGTGTCTCACTTGCCACAGACAGGGCAGCTCTCTGTACTTGTCTATGAACAGGGGCAGGAAATTGTGGTCGTTGAACCCATCCATTTTCTCTGTATAAGACACAACACAAGACAAAGCCTAATGTCAGGCCAAACTCCCCTAATCTTGTTACAATATAGGCTTCAATTTCGAAGCAGTATAGGGCCAAGTTTAGATCCTACCTTTGTTAGCACGATTGGCGTCTCTGATGCTCCTTCCTCCGCTCACAGATCGTACGTAAGACGCGCGCGTTACGATTTATACACACTGCGCATGCGTATAACTCCGCCCGCCCCTGACGTTCTTTCTATTCTATTCCCCGCCCCTTTTCGTTCGGCGCAGTGGAGGAAGAGCACATGGCGGATAGACAGCAGGATCGTGCTAAGTACAGCAACGAGGAGGAGGAGGAAAGGCCGGAGCCTGAAACGTCCCAATCCAGAAGGAGATTAAAGGATTCAAATATGTCCTTTGGGGAGATGTTGGAGATGGTGGACATCCTGAAGAAGGCCGACTATGATGGAAAGTATGGGCCTTACCCCAACCCCAATGTCCGAAAGGCCAAGATCATGGCGAAAGTGGTCAGGAGTCTGCACCGGAAATTCGGGGTACGACGATCGAAAGATCAGCTCAGGAAGCGGTGGTCAGACCTGAAATTACGAGAACATGAGCAGTACAGAAAGATCCGGAGAGTGCTGCAAAAAAGTAAGTAGTTGTGCTGTGTTCCTATTCTTTTTGTGTTTATTACGTTCGTGCTGCTCCATGTGCTTTTAGGAACTGTTGTACAGTTTAAAATGGCAACTTTCATGTTCATGGGCACATTATTCGTTCGGATCACACATTTTTTTTTCGGACTATAAAATACCATTGTTTAGGCCATATGCATTTGGCCACCATTTTGAGGCCCTATACTTGTCTTCAAAGAATTGGGTTGTGTAGATGGCTTTGTTACTAGAATGAAATGCAAACTAGATTGTGTGTAAGGAGAGGACACTGAGCAGCTGTTTTCACATCTGGACACTGGAGAACTAGTGTGGGACCCCAGAACACCATTTTTATTAGGGGGGCCACACAGGTGCTCCAGTGTATACTATAGGGGGGCTACATCTGTGAAGCTTGTACTAAACAGGTAAAGTATTGCAGCTTGACAAAGGGCACTAAAAAAGCTACATGTTGGAACTCTGCTAAAATAGACAATTGTACCCCACTTCCAAGCAATGTTTCCTATTTCTAGTTCTGCCATCAAATATCTGTGTGCTAATTATACCATTTTTGTTTTACATAGGGGAGAAAAGACTCGGAGGACACCCCTCATCCGAGGAGACCAGAGCCCCCCCCCCCCTCTGGAAGAAGGGGAAATCCCCCCAACACAAGCTGAGCAGGAGGAAGAAGATGTGGTGGAAGTAGTTACCACAACAGGTGAGTGTCTGCGACCACAGGCTCAGATAAGAGATGGATGGCGGTATTTTTTTTAGACCTAATTTATTTTGGGTTCCTCTCTTTTTAGGTGATCGTGAGGTTGTGGATGAAGATCCTTTCACATCAGAAAGTGCCCAGATCCTGATCGGGGAGATCATGGGGTGTAATTTACAATTGGAAAACATCAAGCAAAACATCAATGATGTTATTCCAAAATATAAAAACATCATTGATGTTTTGGGGCGAGTTTAAAGCCCCTCCAAATCACTTTCTTCTTTTGTGTGCTACAATGTGCGAAATGTTTTTGTGATTTTTCCCAAAGCCAAATTTGGAGGATGCACACAGTGTGTCAACATGTGCTATCTGCCATCACGGGAGATCAATGGACGCGTTTTGGGGGTGCAACCCCTTCCTCAATAATAAAGTAGCGTTGAGGAAGGGCTTTCTCCCCCAAAACATGTCCCTTCATCCCCCGTAATGGCAGATAGCACATGTTGACATTGTGAAATTTGTGTGCATCTTCCAAATTTGGCTTTGCCAGGGGTGATTTCCCCCCATCTGAACGCAATATCAAACACAGTTCCTAAATACTCATGTCTGATATTGCCTTCCAGTTCTACCAAATGTGAACTTTGTAAGATCAAGATTTGTGTCTTTCTTGTTGGTTTTACACAGGCCTGTTTTCTATAAAATGCACATTTTGATTTTGGATAATGGCACCACAAAAATTGTTATACAACAAACATGTTGGTTTGTCAGAAAAACCTTTGGTAAATGCACATGTGATTGTGCAGGTATTAAAAAGATTGTTCATCAAGAATGTGTGGATTATTGTCTCAACACTTTTGGGGTGATGTAATTGTTGTTTGATGAGAAAATGGGGGTAATTTCCTAAGGGCAAATCCTCTTTGCACTACAAGTGCAGTTTCAGTGCAGTTGCAAGTGCACTTGTAGTGAAAAGTGTCTTTGCATTTAGTAAATAACAGCCAACAGTGCTTTGTATAAGGTTACACAATCACGACATTTTCTGGAGTCCACACATTTCTGTCAGGGTCAGCTCAAACAAACACAAGCAGTAAATGTCCACAAAGAAGAGCCTGGGGGGAGATGCCTGTCGAGAACTTGAGGTCCTGCAGGCTTCTCCCTGTGGCCAAATACCACAGGGTAGCGACCAACCTCTGCTCCGGAGTGATGGCTTGCCTCATGCAGGTATCCTGCCTGCTAATATAGGGGGTCAGCGAAGCCAACAAACGGTGAAACACGGGGTCCGTCATCCTGAGAAAGTTCCTGAAATCATCAGGATTATTCTCACGGATCTCACGGAGCAAAGGCATATGAGAGAACTGGTCACGCTGAAGCAACCAATTCTTGGTCCATGAACTCCTCCCCACCCTGTTCATGGACTGGACTTGTGTCAAGGTCAGGACCCTAACACCAAGCCCCCGCACAGCACGAACTCTACGAGGAGTACGCATACGAAACATGGCTAGAAAACGGTCGGCTGCTCAGAACGAAGTAACAGAACGCACTGAAGAACAGCAAGGCCTGTGAAGAGCGACCTGAAAAACAGCAACGAGCGGACAAGATCGCACAGAAAACTCCGATACGAACTGACTGCACGCACTGAAGAGCAAATACAAACCCACAAGCACAAACTGAACGGCAGAAAACGATCTGAAAGCCACGAGTCTGAAAAAGCGCGAATCGTCTCTCACCAAACTTTTACTAACACGAGATTAGCAAAAGGACCCCAAAGGGTGCCACGCTTGGTTCTGAACCGGCCTTTTCTAGTCTCGTCGTACGTGGTGTACGTGACCGCGTGGTTGTCGATCGGAAATTCCGACAACTTTGTGCGACCGTGTGTAGGCAAAACAAGTTTGAGCCAACATCCGTCGGAAAAAATCCGAGGATTTTGTTGTCGGAATGTCCGAACAAAGTCCGACCGTGTGTACGGGGCAATACAATGCTTCAGCAGTTTGATACAGTGAAATTAATTTATCTTCATAGATCTCTGGAGGGATATTGTTGATAAATATTTCTGTCCCAAGTGAAGAAGCTTCTCCATCTCAGTCTGCAGGAGGGCCACCATATTCCCTCTGACCATTAACCTGTACAAGATTAATATTACCTCTTTCCATCCACTCCAGAAGGAAAGCTTTATTGTCCTTATTCAGAGAAGTAATCTAAACCTCGCTCTGAGCGTTCATCACTAGGGATGAGCCGAACACCCCCCGGTTCGGTTCGCACCAGAACCCGCGAACGGACCGAAAGTTCGCACGAACGTTAGAACCCCATTGACGTCTATGGGACTCGAACGTTCGAAATCAAAAGTGCTCATTTTAAAGGCTAATTTGCATGGTATTGTCCTAAAAAGGGTTTGGGGACCCGGGTCCTACCCCAGGGGACATGTATCAATGCAAAAAAAACTTTTAAAAACGGCCGTTTTTTCGGGAGCAGTGATTTTAATGATGCTTAAAGTAAAAAAAAAAAAAGTGAAATATTCCTTTAAATATCGTACCTGGGGGGTGTCTATAGTATGCCTGTAAAGTGACGCGTGTTTCCCATGTTTAGAACAGTCCCTGCACCAAATGTCATTTTTAAAGGAAAAAATCTCATTTAAAACTGCTTGCGGGTTTAATGTCATGTCGGGTCATGGCAATATGGATGAAAATCAGTGAGACAAACGGCATGGGTACCCCCCAGTCCATTACCAGTCCCTTTGGGTCTTGTATGGATATTAAGGGGAACCCCGCACCCAAATTAAAATAAGGAAAGGTGTGGGGCCACCAGGCCCTATATACTCTGAACAGCAGTATACAGGCGGTGCAAACAAGACAGGGACTGTAGGTTTGTTGTTAAGTAGAATCTGTTTGTAATTTTGAACATTTTTAACGTGTTTAGCTCCAGCCAAAAAATCTTTTCTAAGCTTTTTGGAAAACATAGGGAAGGGTTATCACCCCTGTGACATTTGTTTTGCTGTCTTTCCTCCTCTTCAGAAGATTTCACCTCACTTTTTTGTCCCAATGAAAAATGTTTTTTGAAAATTTGGGTTTTTTTGTGGAACAAGGATTGGAAAGCATCAGTGGAAAGGAGAACTTGTTTTCCCATATTAACTCTTACAGGAGAGAATTTCCCTTCCTAGGGGTAGATTTCATCTCACTTCCTGTTGTCTCCTTCCGTTTGCAAGTAGGAGTCGTTTGTAAGTTAGATGTTTGAAAGTAGGGTCCTGCCCTATATACTCAGCAGAAATTTGGGCCTTAGGTGTTGCTGTGGCCACAACACTGTAAGCCCTCACAGGGCCCTGCTGTGAAATATTAGATCAAGAATTGTAATTACATGCCCCTGTTGAACAGGAGCTGAAAAATTAGGCCTTAGGCACTGGTGCCACAACACTGCAACCCCTCACAGACACTCTAGTTGGAACGCAGGAACGAGCCCTGCTGCAAATTATTGCTTCAAAAATTGTAATTACACGCCCCTGTTAGACAGGGGCAGAAAAATTGGGCCTTAGGCACTGGTGCTGGTGCCACAACACTGCAACCCCTCACAGACACTCTAGTTGGAACGCAGGAACGAGCCCTGCTGCAAAGTATTGCATCAAAAATTGTAATTACACGCCCCTGTTAGACAGGGGCAGAAAAATTGGGCCTTAGGCACTGGTGCTGGTGCCACAACACTGCAACCCCTCACAGACACTCTAGTTGGAACGCAGGAACGAGCCCTGCTGCAAAGTATTGCATCAAAAATTGTAATTACACGCCCCTGTTAGACAGGGGCAGAAAAATTGGGCCCTAGGCACTGGTGCTGGTGCCACAACACTGCAACCCCTCACAGACACTCTAGTTGGAATGCAGGAACGAGCCCTGCTGCAAAGTATTACATCAAAAATTGTAATTACACGCCCCTGTTAAACAGGGGCTGAAAAATTGTGCCTTAGGCACTGGTGGTGGCGCCCAGAACCAAAAATGTTCTTACAAGCTATCAGCGTGATGATTGAGGAGGAAGAGGATAATTACTCAGGGATAGTCACTCAGCATCAGCATAGGCAGTCTTTGAAGGGATCTGAGATTTCAAAAAAAATTATTCGGTTACATCAGCATCAGGTGCTTGGTAGCTGGTGGTGATCCAAGACTCATTCATTTTTATGAAGGTCAGCCGATCGACCGAGTCGGTGGACAGACGCACCCTGTGATCGGTTACCACGCCTCCAGCAGCACTGAATGTGCGTTCCGAAAGAACGCTGGATGCAGGACAGGCCAGTAGGTCAATTGCATACTGTGCAAGCTCTGGCCAGTGATCCATCCTCAAGACCCAGTAACCCAGAGGATTTTCGGTGGGAAAGGTGTCCAAGTCTGATCTTGCCCCTAGGTATTCCTGCACCATGTAAAACAGACGCTGGCGATGGTTGCTGGAACCGATCATACCTTGGGGCTGCGGACCAAAAAATTGTCTGAACGCATCGGTCAGACGGCCACCTTCTCCACCGCTCCTTCTTTGACTGACCGAAGCCTCAGCAACACGTTGTCCAGAAACAGGAGTTTGTAACCTCCCAGTCTCTGGGAACGCGTTGCACAGACCTTTCTGCAAGGCCTCCCGAAGATGTTTCATCCTCTGCTCCCTCTGCGATGGCAAGATAAGGTCCGCAACCTTACCCTTGTAACGTGGATCAAGGAGGGTTGCCAGCCAGTATTGGTCCTTCTCCTTGATACCACGAATACGAGGATCCTTACGCAGGCTTTGCAGGATCAGGGAGGCCATGCAGCGTAGGTTTGCTGAGGCATTCGGTCCGGAGTCCTCTGGGTCACTAAGAACGACATGGTCCGCAGCCACCTCCTCCCAGCCACGTACAAGTCCATGTGTTTCTTGGGACTGATCCCTTAAAGACTGCTGCTGATGCTGAGTGCCAGGCTCCACCTCCATACTGACACAATCTTCCTCCTCCTCCTCTTCCTCCTCGTCCTCTTCCTGTGTGATCGGCGGGCACGCAGGAACACTGTCTGGATAAAGGGGGCCTTGAGAGCTAAGGAAGTCCTCCTCTTCCTGCCTCTGTTCTGCCTCAAGTGCCCTGTCCATTATTCCACGCAGCGTGTGCTCCAACAGGTGGACAAGGGGGACAGTGTCACTGATGCATGCACTGTCACTGCTCACCATCCTCGTGGCCTCCTCGAATGGTGACAGGACAGTGCATGCATCCCTGATCATGGCCCACTGGCGTGGGGAAAAAAAACCAAGCTCCCCTGACCCTGTCCTGGTGCCATAGTCGCACAGGTACTCATTTATGGCCCTCTGCTGCGTGTGCAGCCGCTGCAGCATGGCCAACGTTGAGTTCCACCTGGTGGGCATGTCACAGATTAGGCGGTTCTTGGGCAGGTTAAACTCCTTTTGGAGGTCCGTCAGCCGAGCACTGGCATTATATGACCGGCGGAAATGCACACAGACTTTCCTGGCCTGCCTCAGGACATCCTGTAAGCCCGGGTACCTGCCCAAGAACCGCTGCACCACCAAGTTAAGGACGTGAGCCAAACAGGGCACATGGGTCATTTGTCCCTGTCGGAGGGCAGAGAGGAGGTTGGTGCCATTGTCGCAAACCACCATTCCTGCCTTAAGTTGGCGTGGCGTCAACCACCTCTGAACCTGCCCCTGCAGAGCTGACAGAACCTCTGCCCCAGTGTGGCTCCTGTCCCCCAAGCACACCAGCTCAAGCACCGCATGGCATCTTTTGGCCTGCGTACTTGCGTAGCCCCTTGAACGCCTACGGAGCACCGCTGGTTCCGAGGAAGAGGCCATGGAGGAAGAAGAAGAGGAGGGGGTGGAGGAGAGAGGTGTGTCACAATCAGCATTTTGGAGGCGTGGTGGCGGAACAACCTCCAACACTACTGCACCTTGTCCTGCATCCTTCCCAGCTGCCAGCAGAGTCACCCAATGCGCCGTGAAACTTAGGTAACGTCCCTGTCCATGCCTGCTGGACCATGAGTCAGCGGTAATATGCACCTTACCGCTGACCGCCCTGTCCAGCGAGGCATGGACATTGCCTTCCACATGCCGGTAGAGAGCCGGAATCGCCTTCCGTGAGAAAAAGTGGCGTTTGGGTACCTGCCACTGAGGAACCGCACATTCCACAAACTCACGGAAGGGGGCAGAGTCTACCAACTGAAAAGGCAGCAGTTGAAGTGCTAGCAATTTTGCCAAGCTAGCATTCAACCGCTGGGCATGTGGATGGCTGGGAGCAAACTTCTTTCGGCGGTGCAGCAGCTGGGGCAGGGAAATTTGCCTGGTACAATCTGACGTCGGTGTACCAAAAGCAGATTGCCCACAAGTACTTGGCTGTGACACACCTAATTCTACACCTTCATTCCTCTCACTGCAGGTCTCAGAGAGGACTGAAGGTCTAGTGGGGTTGGAAATCTCAGCTGATGAGGAGCAAGGAGAGATCCTCTTTGTTCTTTGGTGTGGGTCTTTTAGATACGCTTGCCAACGAACTGCATGGCAGGTCAACATATGTCTGGTCAAGCATGTGGTACCCAAGCGGGAGATATTTTGGCCACGCGAGATACGCTTGAGACATATGTTGCAAATAGCAGCGGTGCGATCTGATGCACTCGTCTCAAAAAAGGCCCACACCAAAGAACTTTTTGAATAACGCGCAGAGACTGCAGCGCCCTGCACATGTGGAGCTTTGGGGTGTGATGCAGTCAATGTGCTGCCCTTAGGCTGGCCCCTGGAGGGCATCCTGCCTCGTTGGTGATGTGCTGCCGCCTCCTCCTCCTCCTCCTCCTCCTCCTCCTCTCTCCTATCAGGCACCCACGTTGAGTCAGTGACCTCATCATCCCCTCCCTCCTCATCACTGGAGCAAACCTGGCAGTATGCTGCAGCAGGGGGAGCATGACTGCCAGATTGCTGTCCTTCTTGGGCACCCCCTCTGTCCGCGCTCATGTTACTGCCTTCATCGAGCTCAGTATCGTCATCAGAGCCTTCCAAACGCTGGGCATCCTCCTGGAGCATGTACCCAACACTGTGGTCAAACAGTTCGAGGGAATCCTCATGAGGACATGGTGGAGCTAGGGAAGGAGTCACTGATGACATTGAGCTGAGGGAAGAGGCCGCTGCTTTGCCAGACAAAGCACCCTGGGCATGGGTGAGAGAGGATGAGGAGGATGAGGACGGCTTGGTCATCCACTCGACCAAGTCTTCCGCATGTTGCGGCTCAACATGGCCAGCTGCCGAAAAAAAGGCCAAGCGTGTCCCATGGCCACGTGCTGATGAGGATGCACCGTCTCCACGACCAGCACTAGACACAGAGCCTGCTTGCCCTCTCTTATTGGCTTGTGACTGTCTGCCTCTCCTTCTTGGCCTTCCAGACATACTAATGGCCTGTAGCTGCACTAAGCTGAGATAGAACACCTGTAATTTTCTTCAAGTAGCTTTATATACTGTAACCAGACAAGCCTGCCTGTCAGTAGGAAGATAACAGGAACGGATCTAGCTGAACACTGTGAGCAGGACGCACTGTACTAAATGTAAATAGTCTAGCTGCCTGACCGTGGTACTAATAGGATCAAATAGAACACCTGTAATTTTCTTCAGGTAGCTTTATATACTGTAACCAGACAAGCCTGCCTGTCAGTAGGAAGATAACAGGAACGGATCTAGCTGTACACTGTGAGCAGGACGCACTGTACTAAATGTAAATAGTCTAGCTGCCTGACCGTGGTACTAATAGGATCAAATAGAACACCTGTAATTTTCTTCAGGTAGCTTTATATACTGTAACCAGACAAGCCTGCCTGTCAGTAGGAAGATAACAGGAACGGATCTAGCTGTACACTGTGAGCAGGACGCACTGTACTAAATGTAAATAGTCTAGCTGCCTGACCGTGGTACTAATAGGATCAAATAGAACACCTGTAATTTTCTTCAGGTAGCTTTATATACTGTAACCAGACAAGCCTGCCTGTCAGTAGGAAGATAACAGGAACGGATCTAGCTGAACACTGTGAGCAGGACGCACTGTACTAAATGTAAATAGTCTAGCTGCCTGACCGTGGTACTAATAGGATCAAATAGAACACCTGTAATTTTCTTCAGGTAGCTTTATATACTGTAACCAGACAAGCCTGCCGGTCAGTAGGAATTTAACAGGAACGGATCTAGCTGAACACTGTGAGCAGGACGCACTGCACTAAATGTAAATAGCAGGAACGGATCTAGCTGAACACTGTGAGCAGGACGCACTGCACTAAATGTAAATAGTCTAGAAGATAACAGGAACGGATCTAGCTGAACACTGTGAGCAGGACGCACTGCACTAAATGTAAATAGTCTAGAAGATAACAGGAACGGATCTAGCTGAACACTGTGAGCAGGACGCACTGCACTAAATGTAAATAGCAGGAACGGATCTAGCTGAACACTGTGAGCAGGACGCACTGCACTAAATGTAAATAGCAGGAACGGATCTAGCTGAACACTGTGAGCAGGACGCACTGCACTAAATGTAAATAGCAGGAACGGATCTAGCTGAACACTGTGAGCAGGACGCACTGCACTAAATGTAAATAGCAGGAACGGATCTAGCTGAACATTGTGAGCAGGACGCACTGCACTAAATGTAAATAGCAGGAACGGATCTAGCTGAACACTGTGAGCAGGACGCACTGCACTAAATGTAAATAGCAGGAACGGATCTAGCTGAACACTGTGAGCAGGACGCACTGCACTAAATGTAAATTGCAGGAACGGATCTAGCTGAACACTGTGAGCAGGACGCACTGCACTAAATGTAAATAGTCTAGAAGATAACAGGAACGGATCTAGCTGAACACTGTGAGCAGGACGCACTGCACTAAATGTAAATAGCAGGAACGGATCTAGCTGAACACTGTGAGCAGGACGCACTGCATTAAATGTAAATAGTCTAGATAGAAGATAACAGGAACGGATCTAGCTAAACTGAATACAGTGTATATATATATATGCAACACCTGGGATGCATATATATACACAATACACTGTAAGTGCAGCTAACTGACTGACTGTTCTGCCTAATCTATCTAACTCAAATCAAATGACACTGTCTCTCTCTCTCTCTATCTCTCAGCACACCGGAACACACACTACACAGGGCCGCCGTGCAGGCGGCCTTATATAGTGTGGGGTGTGTACTAAATCCCCTGAGCCATAATTGGCCAAAGCCACCCTGGCTTTGGCCAATTACAGCTCTCTCTACTGACAGCGCTGTGATTGGCCAAGCATGCGGGTCATAGTGCATGCTTGGCCAATCATCAGCCAGCAATGCACTGCGATGCCGCAGTGAATTATGGGCCGTGACGCGCCACACGAATTTAGCGCGAACGGCCCATAACGTTCGCAATTCGGCGAACGATCGAACAGCCGATGTTCGAGTCGAACATGGGTTCGACTCGAACACGAAGCTCATCCCTATTCATCACGTTGTTGTCCATCATTAGAGAATGATCTGCTCTCTCCATGGGCCATAATCAGTGGGTAGGAGGCTGTCAGGAACCATGAGACAGACGGAGACAGAAAATGCAGTAAAAATTACACATTTTAATAAGATGGTAAAAATGGTACAACTGGTAAACATAGTCAAAACATAGCCAGGGTTCGGTAGCCAAATCGGGTAGTCAGAACAAGCCAGGAAATCAGGAAGCCAGAGATCAGCGTAGTCAGAGGCAGTAGACAGGATCAGGAACCAGAAGGGATGTCAGCCAGGCAAGTCTTCAACAGGAACACAGCAGTGAATCTCTAGATATGTCGACCAAGGCGAAGGCATTGAAGAAATGAACCAGGCAGTTTAAATAGCCAGAAGGAGCTGGCTGTGGGATTGACTGACGAGCAGGAGATGAGCAACAGGTGAGCCGCTGTGGAATAATGAGTACTGGCAATTAACCGATAGCTGAGCAACCTGAGCACCGAGAAGGGAGGGCTGAGAGCCCAGCCATGACAAAGGCTTGCCCCTAGTCCTCTCTAAAAGCCTCTGCCTTGGTTGGGTCTGCCACGGGGGATTTTGGAGTGGGTGTAGGTTTGTGCTAAGAGGAGGGGTGGATTTGTGCTAAGAGGAGGGATTTGGGGAGAGAGGGGGTTTACAACCTACAGACCACTGAACTCAGCCTCACAGGGTACCTTTTAGGGCTAGTTTACACCAGGTGCAGTGCAATAACCAGTTCAAAATCATGTGTTTTCTCGTACTTTTTGAAGATGCACATGGGTGCCATTAATTCCTAATGACACCCCTACTCACCTAGCAAATGCCATAGTACCATGTGTTTCAGTGCTGCGCAATTTTAAAAATCATTCTGGTACCCTTAGAGCAGCTCACTGGAAAAAGTGAGTGCGCTCGGATGCTCGTCCTGATATGAACGCGCCCTCAGAATGGTGTGCCCCAGGATTGTGTGCCATTATAAAGGGTGCCTTGAAGTGGCATCGCTAGGGGGTGGCTTCTGGGGCTATAGCCCCAAATCAGAGGCCCACAGCCCAGAGTCTCTTATTGGATGCAGCGGTCTGTTCAGGGCTGGACTGGTCTACTGGTATACTGGGATATTTCCCCGTAGGCCGGCAAGGCCGCCTGCCCTGGGGCCACAGCGCCTGTAAAAGATATGGCTGTGGGCCCGACATGTCATTTGCGCATGCTCCGCCGCTGCACGGGAAAGGCCATACACGCTCGTCCCTCTTCGGGCAGGCGGGGGCATGCGCAGTGACGTAATGGCACCAGGCGGCACCATTTTTAAATGTAAAGCAGCAGTGTCACCTCTGTGAGGTCTCGACGGTGGCATGCACCTCTTATAACGGCCAGGTAAGACCCCTCTGCAGCCTCTGACTACCTCCTGTTATTGCTCTCCTGCACCAAGTCCGCAACCTCTGACCATCTCCTCCTGCACCATGTCTGCAGCCTCTGACCATCTCCTCCTGCACCATGTCCGCAGCCTCTGACCATCTCCCCCCTGCACCATGTCCGCAGCCTCTGACCATCTCCCCCTGCACCATGTCCGCAGCCTCTGACCATCTCCCCCTGCACCATGTCCACAGTCTCTGACCATATCCTCCTGCACAATGTCCGCAGCCTCTGACAATCTCCCCCTGCACCATATCCACAGCCTCTGACCATCTCCTCCTGCACCACATCTGCAGCCTCTGACATCTCCCCCTGCACTATGTCCGCAGCCTTTGACCATCTCCCCTTGCACCATGCCCGCAGACTCCGACCATCTCCTTCTGCCCCATGTCCGCAGCCTCTGATTATCTCCCCCTGCACCATGTCCACAGCCTCTGACTTGTCCTCCTGTACCATATTCACAACCTCTGACATCTCCTACTGCACCATGTCCAAAGCCTCTGACCATCTCCCCATGCACCCTGAACACAGCCTCTGACTTTATCTTCCTGCACCATTTCCGTAGCCTTTGACATGTCCCCCTTTACCATGTCGGCAGCCTCTGACTATCTCCTCCTGCACCATGTCGGCAGCCTCTGACATCTCCTCCTGCACCATGTCCACAGCCTTTGACTATCTCCTCCTGCACCATGTCCGCAGCCATTGACATCTCCTCCTACACCATACCCGCAGCCTTTGACCATCTCCTCCAGCACCATGTCGGCAGCCTCTGACATATTCTCCTGCACCATGTCCACAGCCTCTGACTATCTCCTCATTTAAAAATCATAAGTGAGATATATTGTGTAAATATTGTTTAATTTTATTTATACATCAATAATAACAAACCATGGGATCCGCACCCAGATACTGTAGGTAATGATATTTTATATATATATATATATATATATATATAAAATATCATTACCTACAGTATCTGGGTGCGGATCCCATGGTTTGTTATTATTGATGTATAAATAAAATTAAACAATATTTACACAATATATCTCACTTCATTTATATTTGGACACAGGCACAATTTTAGATTTTTTCTTATATTTACCAAAACATATTCAAGCTATAGTAATATAATGAATATGGGCTGCAAGTGCACACTCTCAGGTTTAATTTGAGGGTGTGTACATCCAAATCGGAGGAAGGGTTTAGGAATCACAGCTCTTAAGAATAGCCATCCCCTTTTTCTAGGGACCAAAAGTAATTGGACAATTGAATCAAAAGCTGTTTCGTGGCCAGGTGTGGGCTACTCCTTCGTTAGTTCTTCATTAATTAAGTAAAGGTCTGGAGTTGATTCTAAGTGTGGTATTTGCATTTGCAATCTATTGCTGTAAACCTACATAATGTGTTTAAAGGAGCTGTCCATGCAAGTAAAACAGGCCATTGCAAGGCTTGAAAAACTAAACAAATCCATCAGAGAGATAGCAGCAACATTAGGTGTGTCCAAATCAACAGTTTGGAACATTCTGAGGAAAGAAGAATGCACTGGTGATCTCAGCAACATAAAAAGGCCTGGACATCCGCGGAAGATTACAGTGGTGGATGATCGCAGAATCCTCTTTATGGTAAAGAAAACCACATTCACAACATCCAGACAAGTGAAGGACACTCTCCAGGAGGTGGGCGTATCATTGTCAAAGTCTACAATCAAGAGAAGACTTCATGAGAGCAAATACAGAGGGTTCACCACAAGGTGCAAACCATTCATAAGCCTGAAGAATAGAAAAGCCAGCTTAGACTTTGCCAAAAAACATCTAAAAAAGCCAGACCAGTTCTGGAAAAGCATTGTTTGGACGGATGAAACTGAGATTAATCTGTACCAGAATGACAGGAAGAAAAAAGTGTGGAGAAGGCTTGGAACAGCTCATGATCCAAAGCACACAACGACATCTGTAAAACATGGTGGAGGCAGTGTGATGGGATGGGCATGCATGGCTTCCAGTGGCACTGGGTCATTGGTGTTTATTTAAGATGTGACAGAAGACAGAAGCAGCCGGATGAATTCTGCAGTGTTTAGAGATATACTGTCAGCCCAAATGCAGCAAAGTTGGTTGGACAGCGCTTCACAGTACAGATTGACAATGATCCAAAACACACTGCAAAAGCAACCCAGGAGCTTTTGAAGGAAATTAATTGGAATATTCCGCAATGGCTGTCAATCACCTGATCTCTACCCAATTGAGCATGCATTTCACTTGCTGAAGGCAAAACTAAAGGTAGAAAGACCCACAAACAAAGAACGAAAACAGTTGCAGTTAGAGCCTGGCAAAGCATCAGAAATGAGGAAACCCAGTCTTTGGTAATGTCCATGGGTTCCAGACTTCAGGCAGTCATTGCCAGTAAAGGATTCTCAACAAAATATTAAAAAAGAAAATTTTATTTATGATTATATTCATGTGTCCAATTACATTTGAGCCCCTGAAAATGGGGGGACTGTGTATAAAAGTGGTTGCAGTTCCTAAAATTTGTACTTGATATTTATGTTCAACCCCTTGGATTAAAGCTGAAAGTCTGCACTGCAAATTCATTTGGATTGTTTCATTTTTAATTTGTTCTGGTGGCATAAAGAGCCAAAAGTATGAAAATTGTGCCTGTGTCCAAATATATATGGAACTAACACACATGTATATTATATACATGTGTATGCCCGCCCAAGCGTATGACTTTCTTTACTTCTTTGCTATGGGCTCTAGCCCCAGATCTTTTGTAGACATAGCAACGCCCCTGGTGCCTTGACTGAAAAAAGGTTGAAAAACATTCCTCGCCCCCTTACATGCCACATTTGGCATGTCTTTTTTTTTGGGGGGGAGTGGGTGCTTAGTTTTGAAGGGGACTTCCTGTCCCACTTCCTGGTTCTGGCTACAGACCGCCTAGGCGACGCCTCCTCTCGCCCTAGGCGGCCCTTCCCTCTCAGCAATCTTCTGGGACACGTCACAGGTCCCAGAAGATTGCCTGTCCACTGGGAGAGTGCAGCGCGACTCGCATGCGCAGTGCGTGCCCGGCCGTGAAGCCGCAAGCTCACAGTTCCAATGGATGCGCCGTGGAGAGGAAAGGGAGAGGAGCGGTGCTCTGTGTGGCCGCATCGCTGGACCATGGAACAGGTAAGTGTCTGTTTATTAAAAGTCAGCAGGTAAACTTTTTGTAGCTGCTGACTTTTAATAAAAAAAAAAGCCTGGAACTCCGCTTTAAACCTTTACTCTCATAAAGAGGTACCAGCACTACTGGTATCTGACTCTTCCAGGTTTTGCCCTAAGGACTACAGAACCTCATCCATCTATAAAGGTGAGGGGGAGGTTAGAGTAGTCTTGTCCCTTTTCTGTTGTCATGATACGGTGTAGAGTGTTGTCACTTTAGGAAGGAATGTGTGTTACTGGCAGGATCACCAGGCTTCAATAAAGGGAAAAAAAACTTAAAAAGCAAAATGAATGCAGCCACCACATCTAAGATCTGGTTAGCTGCAATATATTTTTTTTGTAGTTGGTTTTAGCTACTGTACACTTTAATAGCAGTTAGGTTGGTTATTTTGGACGACACATTTATATGTGAATCGCAGTCAGTAGATCCCAGAAGAGTTAACACTGCATTCTATTGTAGAAAAACAATGCCAGGTTACATAAAGCTTAGTTATCCCTTATGATCTCTGGCGGTCTATGAAGGTCAGGGTATTGATCAGTTAAAGTTAATAGAGAAAGCACCTTTCACTTCTTTAACTGTCATACGGCACAGGCGCTCCTCACCGCACTGACATTATCTTCCCCTTTACCGAGAAACAATTAAGAGATTTTCAGACTTCTGTCATACCTGATTGAATGTTTGCAAAAAAAAAGAGAAAACGGATTAAACCAATTAAAATGTATAAATGAAGGTAATTGCCAAAATCATTTTATTAGACTTTTTTATTTCATTATTGCATTGTAGTGCTGTGAGACTCACATAACCAATTACTTTATAACGTTAATTGCCTATTGTGTAGCAAGTTAAACAAAAAATGTAATTTCACCCGCCAGTACATTTTCAAGAACAAACCTGAAATAAGCACAATTTATTGCAACTGATATAACTATTGACTTTAATTATTGACTAAGGGCCCATCTGCACTATCACAGTAATGGTAATGCTTTGGTATGATGTAGACTTTGTAGAGTTAATAATTCTGAATGGCACCCAAACCCACCTTGCTGAACGATGTGTGTCATGGTGCGCCGAAAATGCAGTGGTTTTTGGCCCATCGGGCACTCTATTTAAATGAATAGGCTACCCCATTACAACACAGGTTATTTATAGTGTGATAATGGGCCAGGCTGGCGTAAATGGGCCCTAAATGTATTCTTTAAGGTAACTTAAAGTGAACTAATGGCACAATCTATCATCTATCTATCTATCTATCTATCTATCTATCTATCTATCTATCTATCTATTATTAAAGGGAAGGTATACTCTTTCTCCATATTTTTTTCTTTATGTATGTCTCATTCTCAGGATTAACTGCTTAAAGCGGAGTTCCAGTCTCCTTGTCGATTTTTTTTAAAAAGCACCCCCATGATTTTCTTTGTTACTACAATTGAAATTGAATACTATTTAGAGCATAATTACTGATGTGGCTTAAAAATCTTAATGTACTTACAGTGTCCCTGGCATACAGACAGCGGTCATTCTTACTGTGGGCATCTGAAGCCCACTCGTACTTGCTTCCTGGATTTGTTGCAGCTGGCTACCCAGCATGCACCTCCCCGATCTCGCGCCTGGAGATGGACACAACTTGACACACTGTGTTGATTGCAGTTTGCCGTAGTAATGGTGGTGGCGGCAGAAGTTCCCGCCCCGTTGTTTTGGAAACCAGTCAATCAACACAACCCAGAAGGAAGGGAAGTGCCGCCTAGCATTGCGTAATTTCTGGCTTTGAAATAACGCAATGCCAGAAGCAGAGGATTCCCATTTACTCCTGGGATTGATGACATTGATATCCCAAGAGCCAATGGGAGAGCAGAAATGACGTACCTCGCCGTGGTGAGGTGGGCCAGAAGTGGCGAGATTTTTAAAAAAGATAAGTAAACAAAACTAAAAGAAAAATAAAATATGCAAAGATTAATGGCAAAGTGTTCAGCTAGCAGTGGGGCTGTGGTTGCTAAATAGGGTGGAACTCTGCTTTAAGGTCCGCCCTATAGCTGTTTTACTGCTACAGGGCGGCACCTCTGTGCCAGATCACGTATATATATACACATACATATATATATATATGTGTAGCGCTGGTAGATTTTAATCTACCGCTGATAGGTAAATCTTGTGGGTTACTTGTTAGAGGGAGTTAGATTTGCCTCTGTTCCAGCTTGGCTGAGTTGCATGTGGTTCCACACTGTGCCGGTGGGTGTCATTGTCACCATCGGCTGGTGTTGGAAAAGCAACGTGTTGAAGCGTATGAGTGCTCCTCTGTCCTCGAGACAACTCGGTGGAGGTGGTCCTCCGAGTTGCATTCTGGGAGAGGGTATTTCTGGAACAGACGCCATGTTTAGGGGTTCGTTTTCAGCCACCTGCTGGCCCTCCTGGCCGACAGGTATGCGTTAAGAGTACCATCTCGTGGTCCTCCGTTTCGGAGGCCCACGTCACTGCGGCGTGTGGGTGGGCCCAGAAGCATGTCTGGGGCCTACCACAGCAGCAGAGGAATGGTCCTGAGCTGTCTATCCTGAGTGAAGAAGCTGGACAACCGAGAAGATCCCAGGGGAGGACCCGTCATGGAAGGATCACGCAGAGTGCTGGTCTGGAGAGGGGCCTGGTGACTCGGTTGGAGGACGTATCCTGAAGTAATCTTACTGCATAGTACTGCCGGGTTGGCTTAAAGGTTCAAGTACTGTGTCTGACATTCATCGCAAACCAATAAATCCTGTGGCAGAGGATCGTACGGGTTTTATTCCAAACAAGTCTGTGGCAGAGACTTTTTTTCGTGCTACGTACTGGCTGCTAGGCAAGTGAGAGAGGCCTATCCAGGCGGGCAAAGATTGGGTCCCACAAGGGGGAGCGCATTCAACCATTCAACCACAAATGTTCAATTCCAGAGAATGTTCTAAAGAATACTAAGGTAAGGTATCTGCCTCTTTCCTGCTACTTCCTTTATTGTTTGTTCATTAAAGCATTGGAAAATCTACTCAAGTGTTGGTGTCTACATCATCCAGAGGTAAACTCAACAGGACCCTAGACCCGGTGTCGGTGAAACAGAGGTGTCAAGAGTGAAGGTAACGGCCCGCTTTAAACAAGCAGCATATATATGTAGCACCAGCCCCGAAGGAGCCACTTGGTGAATTTAGATTCTCTGATCTCTGTCTCAACTTCAAGAATGACCTCAGCCCCTCTGACACAACTGGTTAAATAAAATTACTGCAAACACATCATTTAAGGACACGTGGTAAATACCGTTATCCTGGCTGTGGATTATCACCAAAAATAGACACACACCTGGTAGTGATCAGGGCATTTTTTCTCAGAAAGTAGGTGCTGTAACTAGAACCCATTAAACCCTCCTCCATACACAACCTCCAAACTGCATCAAATAGTGGGTGTGGTCAAATTTCACTAACAGTAGGAGGGTCTTAAAGGGGCATTAAACACCAGGAGTGCATTTTGTACAGAGTGCAGAGTTCAGGGGGGCTACACACAGTGCAGAGTTCAGGGGTGCACTGCATACAGAGTGCAGAGTTCAGGGGTGCACTGTATACAGAGTGCAGAGTTCAGGGGTGCACTGCATACAAAGTGCAGAGTTCAGGGATGTGCTGCACACAGAGTGAAGATTTCAGCCATCTTCCACAGCTGCTTACTTCTGCATCCCCATCTATATCTCACTTTCATTCCCGCTCCTTATAAAAACTCCACCATTTTCCACATGTTTTACTTTTATTGCTGTATTAACCTAAAGTACCCAGCCGACTCTAGTATCCCCCGACACACTGTGGGTGGCTCTGCCTCTCTCACTTGCAGGGAGATCATCCAGTGGGGGTGTTGGCATCTACACTGCACCCCAGACACCTGCATCTCCCTTGTCCCCATCCTGCATTAGGTGGGATCCGCTCCATAGATCAGATCTGTGGGAGCCGTTGGGAGACAAGCTGTCACTTGTAAACACAGAAGCCAAGTGATAGCGGTGAGCAGTTAGCAGATGCTCTGAGCCAGAGGTGGTGGAACTGAGTTCCACCAAGTTCCAGCTGAAAAAAAGCCCTGGTAGTGATAAACAAGTTAAATATATTAAAGTGGTTTAAAGCACATGGAAACTTACAACACTGTTAAACCTTGCTACAAATAACTAATACATTAGAAAAGACAACCTCAATATTTAGCAACTGCAGGTATAGAAATGGCAGTAATCTATATGCCCTTAACACAGGCGCTGAGAGGGAGGAGAGAAGACTTGTCAACTTCTCGGCTCCTTCTGGGCTGCAAACACCTTTGAGAGGAAAACACACAACGAAAAGAAAAGGGTTACACAAGTACAGTAAGCAGAGTTCTGTAATGTTGCAGATCCTGAGACGAAGAATACTAGTGCCTTTTACTAGCAAAGGGTGGGGCCCTTGTTTTAAGAAAAGGTTTAAACAAGCTTGCATGGAGCAGTAATCCTCTAGAATGTTCCGTTGGGTAGGGTTTTAAAAGGGCAAACTACTAGAAATGGCAGCTCTAAACAAGTATCCTGTGACACTAAAAAGGGAAATTGGTGTCTGCATGCAGTGTCAGTATGGTGTCAAGAAGGATGTTGGGTTTACACCCGCTCACCAGTCCTCTGTGAGATGTCACAACAATAGTCCCAGGTGCTGGTTCAGGCTCCTGATGCTCCTAGTGATGTTGTAAGGCACTGTATCTCTTGCTGATGGCCGATCGAGATGATGACTGGTAGCGAAACTCACAAGGTGAACAGGCAGCGGCCGACCCGATACCCGGATGGGTATCTCGATCCCTGAAAGGCGTGGGCTGTCTTTGCTGAGCTGAGTGGTGCTGGGCTGCTGAGTAGGGTCCCTGAAATAAATAGTAGTGGACCACGTGGCTGTCTCTGCTCCTGGCTCCCCTCAGGCGTCCTCACTCCTCCGTCTCCAGACAACACTCTCCTGGCAGTCTCTGGAAAAGCTTGGCTTTTTCCCCCTCTGATGCTGCCAGAGTCTCTCTCTCAGTCTGCTCAGTATCAGCAGTTTTCCTCACACCTGTCACCTCACCACGCTCTCTCTCTCCCTCTCTCTCTCCTCAGACCGCTCTCCTTTTTCTCCTCACAGACTCTTTTTTTTCCGGCTTCAGGATATCCCTCCTCCTCTGTTGGGGCACACAGTCCCTGGTGTCAGCGTGTGTCTTTCTCCTCACTCTGGCACCTCAGTTCTTTACCCTCACCCACTCCTCCTCCACTCACTGTTAAGTGTCACTGTGTCCCAACACAGGACTTTTTGAGCCTTGGCATCTCCCTCTCTTTTAAGCACTCTCCTTTCCTATGTCTCCTGTCAGCGCTCTCTCTCTCTTTTACCTCAGTACTTCCCTCTCTTCTGTCCCCTCAGCATTTCCTGAAACTTTTATTTTTCCCAGTGTTCTCTTTCTCTCTCAGTTTTCTGGAAGGACCAGTCCGCATCTCTCTGTCTCCATCTTGTGGCCAAAAGGAGAAACTGCATTACAACATGCCTGCTACATATCTACAGTATCTCACAAAAGTGAGTACACCCCTCAAATTTTTGTAAATATTTTATTATATCTTTTCATGTGACAACACTGAAGAAATTACACTTTGCTACGATGTAAAGTAGTGAGTATACAGCTAGTATAACAGTGTAAATTTGCTGTCCCTTAAAATAACTCAACATTCAGACATTAATGTCTAAACCGCTGGCAACAAAATTGAGTACACCCCTAAGTGAAAATGTCAAAATTGGGCCCAAAGTGTCAATATTTTGTGTGGCCTCCATTATTTTCCAGCACTGCTTTAACCCTCTTGGGCATGGACATCACCAGAGCTTCACAGGTTACCACTGGAGTCCTCTTCCACTCCTCCATTAAGACATCACGGAGCTGGTGGATGTTAGAGATCTTGCGCTCCTCCACCTTCTGTTTAAGGATGCCCCACAGATGCTCAATAGAATTTAGGTCTGGAAACATGCTTGGCCAGCTTTTACCCTCAGCTTCTTTAGCAAGGCAGTGGCCGTCATGGAGGTGTGTTTGGTTATCATGCTGGAAGGGAGGGGACCATGCTCTGCTTCAGTATGTCACAGTACATGTTGGCATTCATGTGTCACGTACCTGACGATGGAGCCCAGAATGCAGGGAGCGGCCTCTCGTATGCATCTGGCTTGAGAACCCCTGGTAGAGGAGACAGGGACTAGAGGACTGCAGAGGAGCAAAAGTGCCTGACACGTGGCAGGTGTTGGGGCTAATCCGGACCTCTGAAGCAGCTGAAGAGAGGCTGGCAGGAACACTGGAACAGCTGGCTGCAAGGAGGAGCTCTGTAGCTTGGCAGCAACTCTGGAACAGCAGATAGTGAGGAGGTGTTCTGTAGTTTGACAGGAACACTGGCACAGCAGACTGTAAGGAGGTGCACTGTAACTTGGCAGGAACACTGGAACAGCTGGCTGCAAGGAGGAGCTCTGTAGCTTGGCAGGAACTCTGGAACAGCAGACAGCGAGGAGGTGTTCTGTAGTTCGGCAGGAACACTGGGGGGCAGAGCAGGTACCAGACGGAGGCAGGAGAGAAATCGGGGTGCAGGCTGGGTCGGAAACAGGCGGACAGCGGTCAAACCAAAGGAAGAGGCAGGAGAGTAGTCAGGACAAGCCTGGGTCGGAGACAGGCAGCAAACAGGAGTAGTCAGGAACAGGCCGGGTAGACAGGAATCAGGTAAGCAGGTAACAAGTAGCAAGGGTCTCAAAAAACGCTGTAGACCAGACAGCAAGAAGGCATGGTGACAGACTCCTTTAAATAAGCTTCTTGTGTGCACCCGCACACAGCCCGTGCGCGCCCACTCGCACGCCTGTGCCCGTTCGCGCTATCGCGTACCTGCGTGCACCAGTTGACTCCTCTGATGGGGATTCTGCGCACAGGTCTTCCACAAGCAGCTGGATTACCAGAACGTCTTCCTTGACATCATGGTTCCCTCAATGAACTGTAGCTCCCCAGTGCCGGCAGCACTCATGGAGCCCCAGATCATGACACTCCCACCACCATGCTTGACTGTAGGCAAGATACACTTGTCTTTGTACTCCTCACCTGGTTGCCGCCACACACGCTTCACACCATCTGAACCAAATAAGTTTATCTTGGTCTCATCAGACCACAGGACATGGTTCCAGTAATCCATGTCCTTAGTCTGCTTGTCTTCAACAAACTGTTTGTGGGCTTCCTTGTGCATCATCTTTAGAAGAGGCTTCCTTCTGGGATGACAGCCATGCAGAACAATTTGATGCCGTGTGTGATGTATGGTCTGAGCACTGACAGACTGACCCCCCACCCCTTCAACCTCTGCAGCAATGCTGGCAGCACTCATATGTCTATTTCCCAAAGACAACCTCTGGATATGATGCTGAGCACGTGCACTCAACTTCTTTGGTCGACCATGGCGAGGCCTGTTTTGAGTGGAACCTGTCCTGTTAAACTGCTGTATGGTCTTGGCCACAGTGCTGCAGCTCAGTTTTAGGGTCTTTGCAATCTCCTTATAGCCTAGGCCATCTTTATGTAGAGCCATGGGGTGGCATGTTAAACCTCCAGTGATGAGTATGAGAGAGTGAGAGCGATAACACCAAATTTAACACACCTGCTCCCCATTCACACCTGAGACCTTGTAACACTAAGGAGTCACATGACACTGGGGAGGGAAAATGACTAATTGGGCCCAATTTGGAAATTTTCACTTAGGGGTGTACTCACCCCTAAGTGTTGAGTTATTGAGTTATTTTGAGGGGACAGCAAATTTACACTGTTATACAAGCTGTACACTCACTACTTTACATTGTAGCAAAGTGTCATTTCTTCAGTGTTGTCACATGAAAAGATATAATAAAATATTTACAAAAATGTGAGGGGCGTACTTCTGTGAGATACTGTATATACAGTATATAAATATATACAGTTATATATATGTGAACAACTTTTCCAGGAAGGGGGTGCGCATGCGTGGCACCAGCGGCTCGCTCCCATGGGAGCCCAGCGGCTTGTATCGCAGACTCAATGTCCGCTGGCACCCCCGATCATTGAACAGAGAGGCAGAATGACAGTCTGCCTATTTAAAGAAGTCAGATTATCGTTCTGACAGGAGGGAAAGCATGGATACTGTGTCTCTGCAAAGCAGGGACTAGGATCCATGTTTTCCTCTAGTAAAAAGCACTTCCCACAGTTTAGTAAAACACATTGGGCACACAGTTAACCCTTTGATCACCCCTGATGGTAACACCTTCCCAGCCAGTGTCATTAGTACAGTGACAGTGCATATTTTTAAACACTGATCAATGTGCTAGTGTCACCAGTCCCCAAAAAGTGTCAGTTAGTGTCAGAATGTCCCGCTTTAAGTCGCTTGTAGTTTGTAGATGCTATAACTTTTGCGCAAACCAATCAATATAGGCTTATTTCGCTGTCCTGCTAAAAGCCGCTGATTGCTGCCATTACTAGTAAAAAGAAATAAATTAAAATAAACAAAAATATTCCATAGTTTGTATACACTATAACATTCGCGTAAACCAATCAATATATGCTTATTGGGATCTTTTTTTACCAAAACTATGTAGCAGAATACATATTGGCCTAAGTTTATGAAGAGATTTGACTTTTTAGATTTTTTTTATTGGATATGTTTTAGACAAGAAAGTAAAAAGTATTGTTTTGTTTTTTTTCAAAATTGTCGATTTTTTTTGTTTATAGCTCAAAAAATAAAAAATGCAGAGGTGATCAAATACCATCAAAAGAATCTCTTTTTGTGGGGAAAAAAAGGACATCAATTTTATTTATGTACAGCATAGCACAACTGCACAATTGACAGTTTAAATAACACAGTGCCGTATCACAAAAAAATGGCCTGGTCAAGAAGGGGGGTAAATCTTCCGGAGGTCAAAAGTATATTTTCAGTTACATTAATATAAAACATGACATTTCATCCAACAATATCTGAAGGGACAAACACGAAAACTTTTCTCGGATGATGGCAGAGTGAACAATTTTCGTTTAATCAGTACAGCATTCGCCAGAAAAAAATCGGAAGACCAAGACCGTACATGCTTGGAAACAAAAGAATACATTACAATACAATACATTACATCACTTCCGATGTTGTATTCTTTCCCACGAGAATTTCCATAACCTCAAAATGAGAATATACTCACTTGAAACCCAGTGAATCTATAAAGCCAAGACTTAATCCCTTCGGTATGAACATTGAGTGGGATGTGAATGCTTTCATTAATAATTCTTAGACTGTGTTTGTTAAAGTCATGGATTTTTCTCTTCAGGTTTTTTTATGAATTTAATATTATGCAGAGCTCTGCGATAGTATTTTTCTGCATATTAACTCGAATTGATGTATTGGGAAAATGCAATAATAATGTCCTGTTATGAATTTTATATTATTAGATGCTATGGGGTTAGGATGCTATTGTTATGCTATATACATGCACAAGATGGCACCACTTCTCTGCATTACTGCGTTTTTTTAACACAAATTTTTTTTTAATTTTATCTTATGTGTTTTTTATATAAACATTTATATCTGAGTGGACTTCATTGCTTTCGTCAATTTATACTTGATAGGGTTGCTCATATTTTGCATATTATACTCAGGTTTTCAGAGTAGTGTGATTACTGTTGTGGAACGGAGTATCAGCCAATGGTAGTTCTTTCCCTTGGCTGTGATTGATTTTACATCTTCCGCTAATTGGAATGCAGCCTATATCTGCTGCTTACGTGCTGTCCCGCCTATGTACATCACTCGAATGCCCGTCTAACCACACCCCTGACGACGTCATCCTATGACGAAACGTGTAGGGAGGAGCTTTTGACGTGACGCGAGTTTATGCCGGGACTTGTTTTTTCGTGAACGCTGGATGTTTATACTAGCGTGCTTTTTACCTGGAACCTGTGAGTGTAATACTGTTTATCCTATTAAACATGATTAAGATTTACTGCACCATGAGGATTGTTCCTTTGTGGTTTATGGGTATAATGGTTGTGTGGTGATGGCCGAATCTCCAGGCTTTCAGAAAAAGGTGTAACTGTGCTGACCCTAAATAGTATATTTATCTTACCACATATCAAAAACAATCTTTATCAGTGATTCATCATCATGAATTCAAATAAAGTGCATATTTAGTGAACTACAATATTATAAAGAAAATGATCCTTCAAGAATAAAATCACGTGTTAAACAAAATACAGTCCCAATATTCCACTTCAAAAGATGATTATCCGAATCCCATATGCACAAATCGACATCCGTGATTGGAAAACTTTCACCAATTCATGAAACACCACCACCTTCTAAAATGGACACTCACCAGAAACAAGGTAAAAAGACGCCTTTGGTTATGTTGGGTTAACCACTCCACTCATATAAGCATGCCTGAAGATTTCCCAACTGAATGCCAGTAATCACTCCTTGCTAGGGATGAGCTTCGTGTTCGAGTCGAACCCATGTTCGACTCGAACATCGGCTGTTCGATCGTTCGCCGAATTGCGAACGTTATGGGCCGTTCGCGCTAAATTCGTGTGGCGCGTCACGGCCCATAATTCACTGCGGCATCGCAGTGCATTGCTGGCTGATGATTGGCCAAGCATGCACTATGACCCGCATGCTTGGCCAATCACAGCGCCGTCAGTAGAGAGAGCTGTAATTGGCCAAAGCCAGGGTGGCTTTGGCCAATTATGGCTCAGGGGATTTAGTACACACCCCACACTATATAAGGCCGCCTGCACGGCGGCCCTGTGTAGTGTGTGTTCCGGTGTGCTGAGAGATAGAGAGAGAGAGAGACAGTGTCATTTGATTTGAGTTAGATAGATTAGGCAGAACAGTCAGTCAGTTAGCTGCACTTACAGTGTATTGTGTATATATATGCATCCCAGGTGTTGCATATATATATATACACTGTATTCAGTTTAGCTAGATCCGTTCCTGTTATCTTCTATCTAGACTATTTACTTTTAATGCAGTGCGTCCTGCTCACAGTGTTCAGCTAGATCCGTTCCTGCTATTTACATTTAGTGCAGTGCGTCCTGCTCACAGTGTTCAGCTAGATCCGTTCCTGTTATCTTCTAGACTATTTACATTTAGTGCAGTGCGTCCTGCTCACAGTGTTCAGCTAGATCCGTTCCTGCAATTTACATTTAGTGCAGTGCGTCCTGCTCACAGTGTTCAGCTAGATCCGTTCCTGCTATTTACATTTAGTGCAGTGCGTCCTGCTCACAGTGTTCAGCTAGATCCGTTCCTGTTATTTACATTTAGTGCAGTGCGTCCTGCTCACAGTGTTCAGCTAGATCCGTTCCTGCTATTTACATTTAGTGCAGTGCGTCCTGCTCACAGTGTTCAGCTAGATCCGTTCCTGCTATTTACATTTAGTGCAGTGCGTCCTGCTCACAGTGTTCAGCTAGATCCGTTCCTGCTATTTACATTTAGTGCAGTGCGTCCTGCTCACAGTGTTCAGCTAGATCCGTTCCTGTTATCTTCTAGACTATTTACATTTAGTGCAGTGCGTCCTGCTCACAGTGTTCAGCTAGATCCGTTCCTGTTAAATTCCTACTGACAGGCAGGCTTGTCTGGTTACAGTATATAAAGCTACCTGAAGAAAATTACAGGTGTTCTATTTGATCCTATTAGTACCACGGTCAGGCAGCTAGACTATTTACATTTAGTACAGTGCGTCCTGCTCACAGTGTTCAGCTAGATCCGTTCCTGTTATCTTCCTACTGACAGGCAGGCTTGTCTGGTTACAGTATATAAAGCTACCTGAAGAAAATTACAGGTGTTCTATTTGATCCTATTAGTACCACGGTCAGGCAGCTAGACTATTTACATTTAGTACAGTGCGTCCTGCTCACAGTGTTCAGCTAGATCCGTTCCTGTTATCTTCCTACTGACAGGCAGGCTTGTCTGGTTACAGTATATAAAGCTACCTGAAGAAAATTACAGGTGTTCTATTTGATCCTATTAGTACCACGGTCAGGCAGCTAGACTATTTACATTTAGTACAGTGCGTCCTGCTCACAGTGTACAGCTAGATCCGTTCCTGTTATCTTCCTACTGACAGGCAGGCTTGTCTGGTTACAGTATATAAAGCTACCTGAAGAAAATTACAGGTGTTCTATTTGATCCTATTAGTACCACGGTCAGGCAGCTAGACTATTTACATTTAGTACAGTGCGTCCTGCTCACAGTGTTCAGCTAGATCCGTTCCTGTTATCTTCCTACTGACAGGCAGGCTTGTCTGGTTACAGTATATAAAGCTACCTGAAGAAAATTACAGGTGTTCTATTTGATCCTATTAGTACCACGGTCAGGCAGCTAGACTATTTACATTTAGTACAGTGCGTCCTGCTCACAGTGTACAGCTAGATCCGTTCCTGTTATCTTCCTACTGACAGGCAGGCTTGTCTGGTTACAGTATATAAAGCTACCTGAAGAAAATTACAGGTGTTCTATTTGATCCTATTAGTACCACGGTCAGGCAGCTAGACTATTTACATTTAGTACAGTGCGTCCTGCTCACAGTGTTCAGCTAGATCCGTTCCTGTTATCTTCCTACTGACAGGCAGGCTTGTCTGGTTACAGTATATAAAGCTACCTGAAGAAAATTACAGGTGTTCTATTTGATCCTATTAGTACCACGGTCAGGCAGCTAGACTATTTACATTTAGTACAGTGCGTCCTGCTCACAGTGTACAGCTAGATCCGTTCCTGTTATCTTCCTACTGACAGGCAGGCTTGTCTGGTTACAGTATATAAAGCTACCTGAAGAAAATTACAGGTGTTCTACTTGATCCTATTAGTACCACGGTCAGGCAGCTAGACTATTTACATTTAGTACAGTGCGTCCTGCTCACAGTGTACAGCTAGATCCGTTCCTGTTATCTTCCTACTGACAGGCAGGCTTGTCTGGTTACAGTATATAAAGCTACCTGAAGAAAATTACAGGTGTTCTATTTGATCCTATTAGTACCACGGTCAGGCAGCTAGACTATTTACATTTAGTACAGTGCGTCCTGCTCACAGTGTTCAGCTAGATCCGTTCCTGTTATCTTCCTACTGACAGGCAGGCTTGTCTGGTTACAGTATATAAAGCTACTTGAAGAAAATTACAGGTGTTCTATCCCAGCTTAGTGCAGCTACAGGCCATTAGTATGTCTGGAAGGCCAAGAAGGAGAGGCAGACAGTCACAAGCCAATAAGAGAGGGCAAGCAGGCTCTGTGTCTAGTGCTGGTCGTGGAGACGGTGCATCCTCATCAGCACGTGGCCATGGGACACGCTTGGCCTTTTTTTCGGCAGCTGGCCGTGTTGAGCCGCAACATGCGGAAGACTTGGTCGAGTGGATGACCAAGCCGTCCTCATCCTCCTCATCCTCTCTCACCCATGCCCAGGGTGCTTTGTCTGGCAAAGCAGCGGCCTCTTCCCTCAGCTCAATGTCATCAGTGACTCCTTCCCTAGCTCCACCATGTCCTCATGAGGATTCCCTCGAACTGTTTGACCACAGTGTTGGGTACATGCTCCAGGAGGATGCCCAGCGTTTGGAAGGCTCTGATGACGATACTGAGCTCGATGAAGGCAGTAACATGAGCACGGACAGAGGGGGTGCCCAAGAAGGACAGCAATCTGGCAGTCATGCTCCCCCTGCTGCAGCATACTGCCAGGTTTGCTCCAGTGATGAGGAGGGAGGGGATGATGAGGTCACTGACTCAACGTGGGTGCCTGATAGGAGAGAGGAGGAGGAGGAGGAGGAGGAGGAGGCGGTGGCACATCACCAACGAGGCAGGATGCCCTCCAGGGGCCAGCCTAAGGGCAGCACATTGACTGCATCACACCCCAAAGCTCCACATGTGCAGGGCGCTGCAGTCTCTGCGCGTTATTCAAAAAGTTCTTTGGTGTGGGCCTTTTTTGAGACGAGTGCATCAGATCGCACCGCTGCTATTTGCAACATATGTCTCAAGCGTATCTCGCGTGGCCAAAACATCTCCCGCTTGGGTACCACATGCTTGACCAGACATATGTTGACCTGCCATGCAGTTCGTTGGCAAGCGTATCTAAAAGACCCACACCAAAGAACAAAGAGGATCTCTCCTTGCTCCTCATCAGCTGAGATTTCCAACCCCACTAGACCTTCAGTCCTCTCTGAGACCTGCAGTGAGAGGAATGAAGGTGTAGAATTAGGTGTGTCACAGCCAAGTACTTGTGGGCAATCTGCTTTTGGTACACCGACGTCAGATTGTACCAGGCAAATTTCCCTGCCCCAGCTGCTGCACCGCCGAAAGAAGTTTGCTCCCAGCCATCCACATGCCCAGCGGTTGAATGCTAGCTTGGCAAAATTGCTAGCACTTCAACTGCTGCCTTTTCAGTTGGTAGACTCTGCCCCCTTCCGTGAGTTTGTGGAATGTGCGGTTCCTCAGTGGCAGGTACCCAAACGCCACTTTTTCTCACGGAAGGCGATTCCGGCTCTCTACCGGCATGTGGAAGGCAATGTCCATGCCTCGCTGGACAGGGCGGTCAGCGGTAAGGTGCATATTACCGCTGACTCATGGTCCAGCAGGCATGGACAGGGACGTTACCTAAGTTTCACGGCGCATTGGGTGACTCTGCTGGCAGCTGGGAAGGATGCAGGACCAGGTGCAGTAGTGTTGGAGGTTGTTCCGCCACCACGCCTCCAAAATGCTGATTGTGACACACCTCTCTCCTCCACCCCCTCCTCTTCTTCTTCCTCCATGGCCTCTTCCTCGGAACCAGCGGTGCTCCGTAGGCGTTCAAGGGGCTACGCAAGTACGCAGGCCAAAAGATGCCATGCGGTGCTTGAGCTGGTGTGCTTGGGGGACAGGAGCCACACTGGGGCAGAGGTTTTGTCAGCTCTGCAGGGGCAGGTTCAGAGGTGGTTGACGCCACGCCAACTTAAGGCAGGAATGGTGGTTTGCGACAATGGCACCAACCTCCTCTCTGCCCTCCGACAGGGACAAATGACCCATGTGCCCTGTTTGGCTCACGTCCTTAACTTGGTGGTGCAGCGGTTCTTGGGCAGGTACCCGGGCTTACAGGATGTCCTGAGGCAGGCCAGGAAAGTCTGTGTGCATTTCCGCCGGTCATATAATGCCAGTGCTCGGCTGACGGACCTCCAAAAGGAGTTTAACCTGCCCAAGAACCGCCTAATCTGTGACATGCCCACCAGGTGGAACTCAACGTTGGCCATGCTGCAGCGGCTGCACACGCAGCAGAGGGCCATCAATGAGTACCTGTGCGACTATGGCACCAGGACAGGGTCAGGGGAGCTTGGTTTTTTTTCCCCACGCCAGTGGGCCATGATCAGGGATGCATGCACTGTCCTGTCACCATTCGAGGAGGCCACGAGGATGGTGAGCAGTGACAGTGCATGCATCAGTGACACTGTCCCCCTTGTCCACCTGTTGGAGCACACGCTGCGTGGAATAATGGACAGGGCACTTGAGGCAGAACAGAGGCAGGAAGAGGAGGACTTCCTTAGCTCTCAAGGCCCCCTTTATCCAGACAGTGTTCCTGCGTGCCCGCCGATCACACAGGAAGAGGACGAGGAGGAAGAGGAGAAGGAGGAAGATTGTGTCAGTATGGAGGTGGAGCCTGGCACTCAGCATCAGCAGCAGTCTTTAAGGGATCAGTCCCAAGAAACACATGGACTTGTACGTGGCTGGGAGGAGGTGGCTGCGGACCATGTCGTTCTTAGTGACCCAGAGGACTCTGGACCGAATGCCTCAGCAAACCTACGCTGCATGGCCTCCCTGATCCTGCAAAGCCTGCGTAAGGATCCTCGTATTCGTGGTATCAAGGAGAAGGACCAATACTGGCTGGCAACCCTCCTTGATCCACGTTACAAGGGTAAGGTTGCGGACCTTATCTTGCCATCGCAGAGGGAGCAGAGGATGAAACATCTTCGGGAGGCCTTGCAGAAAGGTCTGTGCAACGCGTTCCCAGAGACTGGGAGGTTACAAACTCCTGTTTCTGGACAACGTGTTGCTGAGGCTTCGGTCAGTCAAAGAAGGAGCGGTGGAGAAGGTGGCCGTCTGACCGATGCGTTCAGACAATTTTTTGGTCCGCAGCCCCAAGGTATGATCGGTTCCAGCAACCATCGCCAGCGTCTGTTTTACATGGTGCAGGAATACCTAGGGGCAAGATCAGACTTGGACACCTTTCCCACCGAAAATCCTCTGGGTTACTGGGTCTTGAGGATGGATCACTGGCCAGAGCTTGCACAGTATGCAATTGAGCTACTGGCCTGTCCTGCATCCAGCGTTCTTTCGGAACGCACATTCAGTGCTGCTGGAGGCGTGGTAACCGATCACAGGGTGCGTCTGTCCACCGACTCGGTCGATCGGCTGACCTTCATAAAAATGAATGAGTCTTGGATCACCACCAGCTACCAAGCACCTGATGCTGATGTAACCGAATAATTTTTTTTTAAATCTCAGATCCCTTCAAAGACTGCCTATGCTGATGCTGAGTGACTATCCCTGAGTAATTATCCTCTTCCTCCTCAATCATCACGCTGATAGCTTGTAAGAACATTTTTGGTTCTGGGCGCCACCACCAGTGCCTAAGGCACAATTTTTCAGCCCCTGTTTAACAGGGGCGTGTAATTACAATTTTTGATGTAATACTTTGCAGCAGGGCTCGTTCCTGCATTCCAACTAGAGTGTCTGTGAGGGGTTGCAGTGTTGTGGCACCAGCACCAGTGCCTAAGGCCCAATTTTTCTGCCCCTGTCTAACAGGGGCGTGTAATTACAATTTTTGATGCAATACTTTGCAGCAGGGCTCGTTCCTGCGTTCCAACTAGAGTGTCTGTGAGGGGTTGCAGTGTTGTGGCACCAGCACCAGTGCCTAAGGCCCAATTTTTCTGCCCCTGTCTAACGGGGGCGTGTAATTACAATTTTTGATGCAATACTTTGCAGCAGGGCTCGTTCCTGCGTTCCAACTAGAGTGTCTGTGAGGGGTTGCAGTGTTGTGGCACCAGCACCAGTGCCTAAGGCCCAATTTTTCTGCCCCTGTCTAACAGGGGCGTGTAATTACAATTTTTGAAGCAATACTTTGCAGCAGGGCTCGTTCCTGCGTTCCAACTAGAGTGTCTGTGAGGGGTTGCAGTGTTGTGGCACCAGCACCAGTGCCTAAGGCCTAATTTTTCAGCTCCTGTTCAACAGGGGCATGTAATTACAATTCTTGATCTAATATTTCACAGCAGGGCCCTGTGAGGGCTTACAGTGTTGTGGACACAGCAATACCTAAGGCTCAAATTTCTGCTGAGTATATAGGGCAGGACCCTACTTTCAAACATCTAACTTACAAATGACTCCTACTTGCAAACGGAAGGAGACAACAGGAAGTGAGATGAAATCTACCCCTAGGAAGGGAAATTCTCTCCTGTAAGAGTTAATATGGGAAAACAATTTCTCCTTTCCACTGATGCTTTCCAATCCTTGTTCCACAAAAAAACCCAAATTTTCAAAAAACATTTTTCATTGGGACAAAAAAGTGAGGTGAAATCTTCTGAAGAGGAGGAAAGACAGCAAAACAAATGTCACAGGGGTGATAACCCTTCCCTATGTTTTCCAAAAAGCTTAGAAAAGATTTTTTGGCTGGAGCTAAACACGTTAAAAATGTTCAAAATTACAAACAGATTCTACTTAACAACAAACCTACAGTCCCTGTCTTGTTTGCACTGCTGTTCAGAGTATATAGGGCCTGGTGGCCCCACACCTTTCCTTATTTTAATTTGGGTGCGGGGTTCCCCTTAATATCCATACAAGACCCAAAGGGCCTGGTAATGGACTGGGGGGTACCCATGCCGTTTGTCTCACTGATTTTCATCCATATTGCCATGACCCGACATTACATTAAACCCGCAAGCAGTTTTAAATGAGATTTTTTCCTTTAAAAATGACATTTGGTGCAGGGACTGTTCTAAACATGGGAAACACGCGTCACTTTACAGGCATACTATAGACACCCCCCAGGTACGATATTTAAAGGAATATTTCACTTTTTTTTTTTACTTTAAGCATCATTAAAATCACTGCTCCCGAAAAAACGGCCGTTTTTAAAAGTTTTTTTTGCATTGATACATGTCCCCTGGGGTAGGACCCGGGTCCCCAAACCCTTTTTAGGACAATACCATGCAAATTAGACTTTAAAATGAGCACTTTTGATTTCGAACGTTCGAGTCCCATAGACGTCAATGGGGTTCTAACGTTCGTGCGAACTTTCGGTCCGTTCGCGGGTTCTGGTGCGAACCGAACCGGGGGGTGTTCGGCTCATCCCTACTCCTTGCATCACCACATTAATCTCAGGATCTCATAAAAAGCAAACAGCGGAACATATTATAATTTATTAAATCATTAAAATAAGTATAGGGAATTTTCACTCACACGTGTGGTGCCTATAGATCGGCAATGCTTTCCAGCAATGCTCTTAGGGCTAGCAAGCGTCGTTCCATCTCCCGGGATCGGCCGTATGATCGAAGCCTCGATTTGGTGCGGGTTGGGGCAGGAAGTGACGTTGGCACCACCCAGAAGTCTCTACACGTTTCGCATCCAATCATACGTCTTCAGGAAGCACCAGGATTGAAGTTTTGAGACCGAGGTGCCCTTCTCCCTTTCCTGTTTGATTAAGAGCTATTGAGATCGAGGGGTCATCATTTACCACTAAATGGGTAATCAGCATTGCTCAAAGTAAGGTGCTACCTAGGTCTGCTAAAGTCCAGAGCTAGTGCTGGCCTTTCCTATGATCAAGACCAGAACGTTCAGCGAATACTGCAACATGTATTACATGTTCATTGGGAGATAAGGAGTTATTCAAATAAAAATAATAATGATAAAAAAATACTTAAAGAAAAATTGACAAAAATACTGTACTTTCCATTTACCATTCATAAAAGAAATATGCACACTGTTTTTGCTGACCTCCTTTTAAAATGCTAGCTTCCAGGAAGGGCATCTGGCTTCAGTGTAAGAACCAGGACATTCAACTTTCATTCTGACTTCACTGACTACATAACTAAATGACTAAAAAAGCTTTGTGCCAGACTAGCCAGGCAAACTAGCATTTTTAGAGGGTTAGCATTGGCATCATTCTCCCCTATTTCTCTAATGCCCTGTACACACGGTCGGATTTTCCGATGGAAAATGTGTGATAGGACCTTGTTGTCGGAAATTCTGACCGTGTGTGGGCTCCATCACACATTTTCCATAGGATTTTCCGACACACAAAGTTTGAGAGCAGGATATAAAATTTTCCGACAACAAAATCCGTTGTCGGAAATTCCGATCGTGTGTACACAAATCCGACGGACAAAGTGCCACACATGCTCAGAATAAATAAAGAGATGAAAGCTATTGGCCACTGCCCCGTTTATAGTCCCGACGTACGTGTTTTACGTCACCGCGTTTAGAACGATCGGATTTTCCGACAACTTTGTGTGACCGTGTGTATGCAAGACAAGTTTGAGCCAACATCCGTCGGAAAAAATCCTAAGATTTCGTTGTCGGAATGTCCGAACAAAGTCCGACCGTGTGTACGGGACATTAGTGCGGATTTCCTTTAAAGTGTTACTAAACCCAGGAGCCTGCATTCACTATATCTGGTCTCCCACAGTACACAGAACATGGAAATACAATTATTTTAGTAAATATAAACTGCTAAATACCCTTTCTCATTAGCAGTATATAGCAGTCTTGTGACTTCTATCAGTGTCTGGTAAAGCTTGTAGGAGTTGTTTTCATTCCCCCCTGATTGGCCTTTGAGACTGCATGACCCCGACCCTTTTGTCTGGACAGTGCTGATTGGCCCTGAGCTGATCACATGCACTCTCCTAACAAAAAAAACTCTCTCGCAATACACACCAAACTGAGCATGTGCAGAGTGCCTCCAAGGCTCTTTTCTATAATGGGGTGGATTGGGGACAAGGGAAGAAGGGGAGGATCAGAGAAGACAGGCTCAAACAGCCTTTTTACACAATGCACAGGACCCTTAGCTTCCACAGTGAGTATAAGAAGCATGCTTAACTGCATATACAGACTGATTTTACTGTTATGGGTTTAGTAACACTTTAATGCCCCGTGCACACGGTCAGATTTTCCTACAGAAAATGTGTGATAGGACCTTATTGTCGGAAATTCCGACCGTGTGTGGGCTCCATCACACATTTTCCATCGGAATTTCCGACACACAAAGTTTGAGAGCTTGCTATAACATTTTCCGACAACAAAATCCGTTGTCGGGAAATTCCGATCGTGTGTACACAAATCCGACGCACAAAGTGCCACACATGCTCAGAATAAATAAAGAGATGAAAGCTATTGGCTACTGCCCCGTTTATAGTCCCGACATACGTGTTTTACGTCACCGCGTTCAGAACGATACAGGGCATTAGAGCTGCTCAAAACAGAACAGTATAGAAAGCTTAAGAAATAGTTTTTCTTTTCCCTTTACAAAACTTATATTATGCTACTGAGTTAAGGAGAAATATAATGTACCTTAGTCCTATCAATTCTACAAAAACAACTATGAAACTGAGGCAACCTTGGACTTTCGTAGTACATTATAGTCTTATAATGCTCAAACTGCTTTATATAAAATTATACATTTATTGAAAAAATCCATTAAAAGATACCCAAAAAGGCAGACATATGATATACAGAAGGTATAACCTATCCCATGATAGGGAAAAACCTACGAGGGTATATGGCAATACACACCAACAATGGTCAGTTGGCGATGTATCCTCTGCGCCCGCTTCTATACATGACGACTTATGGGGTATTCTTTATATATTTTATAGAGTCTCTCAAACACAGTTTGTAAACAATCTACCATTAGCCCTGAGCTCCCTATTCGAGGACTATATCTCTTCTTCAGCCCTGCCTTATGTAACCCTATGAAGATTTTTGTTGGTGTGTATTGCCATATACCCTCGTATGTCTATTTGGCCTTATTGTATAAGTAGGTTTCAGGGAGATTGGGAGGATCCTCTGGCCCTTGTTACAAACCCTATTTGTAACACCCATGAGGATGTTCTTGCCTTATACCTTTTTTTTTTTATTTAACAGTTGTTTATTCCATGTTATCCTCACCTGGCTTATGCACTTGCCCGGGAGACTGCCTTTGCGTCCTTGAGGTGCCCGGTTTGTTGGCGACGGTCCTGCTGGTGAGTACTTTTGCCCATAGTATTTTCCTTCTGATGACCATGGGGAATAATGTACATATTTACCATGTGTAGTGGGTTTGATTGTTGCTGTGGGGCGTCTCACCATTGTGGCTGTTACCTGGTAGTCCGCTCCACATTCTGCAGCTATACCATATTATCATGTCTTGTTATTCGAAGATCTCTTATGTGTATGTTTTCCTTTTAGAATAAACTTTTCTCTGAATTATACTCCTGAAGAAGCGGATCTCCGCGAAACATGTAGAGTCTGTAACTAGAAAAAGACGAATATCTAATCCCCCATCGTGGGTCGATACATCCATTTCTTTCCAGTTCACATTAGAGGAATCTAATTGTTTAAGGTTTTTCCCTATCGTGGGATACTTTGTACCTTCTGTATGTCATATGTCTGGCCTTTTGGGTATCTTTTAATGGATTTTTTCAATAAAGTTATAATTTTATATAAAACTGTTTGAGCATTGTAAGTCTATACCGCACCACGAAAGTCCAAGGTTGCCTCAATTTCATAGTTGTTTTTGTAGTCCTTTACAAAACTTGGTGACATGTTTCATTATTTTCCATTTGTGAGATAAAACGCCTTAAGATTCATAATCTTCATTCACATCCGACAAGACGGCTCGGCGCGACTTTTACATTCCAATGTTTTCATTGTCGGAGTGGAAAACAGGGCTTGTGTTGGTCTGAGCTTTACAAAGGTTAGAATTAATGAGCACAGCTATTCTCAGCACAAGGAAATTGTGACCCAATGGTGCCCACCTTTAAATTAATTGCAATCTGCTCATTCAGGCAGGCGGACCTCCTCGAAGGGAAGTCTAGGACTATATGTCAGATAAACATGTTGTTTTAGAGTTTGTTTTGCCAGGTTGTTGGTGACAAGGGATGGCCTTATGTTATATAGTACACTTCGAAATTTAGTATGCTGTCCTTGCGTACATTTATCAAGGGGCAAGAACAGTGCCACGCTACGAAAGTGTAGCTGTAAAGCAGTGTAGTTTGAGTTTTCTCAGGGTGCCTCAAACATGGGACCCAATTTGCCCTGGGCACTTCCCTGCGGAAAAAAGTAGCAAAGCAAAAAAAAATAAAATGTGTTTGGCAGAGAGCAATGATTTTAAATAATGCTTTAAGATCAACGTTAAAAATCCAACATGCCTGGGGGATAACCTTAACCTGCCTGTGAAGTGGCACATCTATATGATACACTATGCTGTCATAAGTATTGGGATGCCTGCCTTTACACGCACATGAACTTTAATGGCATCCCAGTCTAAAGCCTCGTACACACGATCGGATTTTCGGCAGGAAATTGTGTGATGACAGACTGTTGGCCTAAAATCTGACCGTTAGTACGCTCCATCAGACAATTGTTGTCCAACTTTCTGCCAACAAATGTTGGATGGCAGGCTAGTACATTTTCAGCGGATAACGGTCTGTTGTCAAATTTTCCTACCGTGTGTACACAGGTCCGTCACACAAAAGTTGAAAGTACAAACACGCATGCTCCGAAACAGTGCTCACCAAACACGACATTAGCAGAAGGTGCCCAAAGGGTGGTGCTCAAGAGCTGAAATTCCTCGTAGTACGTCACTACATTCGTGTTTGTTGGCCGACAATTGTGTACCGTTTGTATGCAAGACAAGTTCCTGGCACACGCCCTTCGGAACAAAAGTCTGACGCTTTGTTGGCCAACAATCTGATCGTGTGTACCAGGCTTTAGTCTGTAGGGTTCAATATTGAGTTGGCCCATCCTTTTCAGCTATAACAGCTTCAACTCTTCTGGGAAGGCTGTCCACAAGGTTTAGGAGTGCGTCTATGGCAGGGGTGTCCAAACTTTTTTCAAAGAGGGCCAGATTTGATGAAGTGAACATGCTTGAGGGCCAACCATTTTGCCAGACATTCTTTAAACCATTAAAATTTGGTCTAAGTGTGTTCGTCCGAGCACTAATACACTGCCCAACAATTATTCTCTTGCCTTTGTGGCTGTGTGTGGGGAAGAGATGAGCTTGGGCGTGTTATTTGGATATACCGTATTTATCGGCTTACATAACACGCACCTTAACTTTAAAAAGGAAGTTTCAGGAAGAAATCTTACATTTTAAATAAAGAACTGTGAAGCAAAATAAGGGTCAGTGACCATCAATGCAGCCTAATCAGTGCCCATCTGCAGCCTCACAGGTGCCAGGAATGTAGCACCCACCGTATTGCCATGAATGCAGCACCCACTCTTTGCCATGAATGCAGCACCCACTTCATCGCCATGAATTCAGCACCCACCGTATTGCCATGAATGCAGCACCCACTCCATTGCCATGAATGCAGCACCCACCATATTGCCATGAATGCAGCACCCACCATATTGCCATGAATGCAGCACCCACCGTATTGCCATGAATGCAGCACCCACTGTATTGCCATGAATGCAGTACCCACTCCATTGCCATGAATGCAGCACCCACCGTATTGCCATGAATGCAGCATCCACTCCATTACCATGAATGCAGTACCCACCATATTGCCATGAATGCAGCACCTACCGCATTACCATGAATGCAGCACCTACCGCATTACCATGAATGCAGCACCCACTCCATTGCCATGAATGCAGCACCCACCATATTACAGTGAATGCAGCACCCACCGTATTGCCATGAATGCAGCACCCACTCCATTGCCATGAATGCAGCACCCACCATATTACCATGAATGCAGCACCCACCATATTACCATGAATGCAGCACCCACTGCATTGCCATGAATGCAGCACCCACCGTATTGCCATGAATGCAGCACCCACTGTATTGCCATGAATGCAGCACCCATTCCATTGCCATGAATGCAGCACCCACCGTATTGCCATGAATGCAGCATCCACTCCATTACCATGAATGCAGCACCCACCATATTGCCATGAATGCAGCACCTACCGCATTACCATGAATGCAGCACCCACTGTATTACCATGAATGCGGCACCCACTCCATTGCCATGAATGCAGCACCCACTCCATTGCCATGAATGCAGCACCCACCATATTACCATGAATGCAGTACCCACCATATTACCATGAATGCAGCACCCACCATATTACCATGAATGCAGCACCCACTGCATTGCCATGAATGCAGCACCCACCGTATTACCATGAATGCAGCACTCACCGTATTACCATGAATGCAGCACCCACCATATTGCCATGAATGCAGCACCCACTGTATTACCATGAATGCAGCACCCACTCCATTGCCATTAATGCAGCACCCACATTAACATTAATGCAGCACCCACATTATCATTAATGCAGCACCCACATTGACACGAATGCAGACTCACCATTGCCGTCAGTGCAGCCTGATTCATGTCCATCTGCAGCCATGAGGAGACAGGGAGGGGGCGGGACGAGCGCCAACAGACATGTGGAGAAACTCCTGTTTTCTCGGCTGCCTCTTTAATTGAAAGTCCCGCCTCCTATGATGGACAAAACAGTTGTCCAACAGGACTTCCTTTTACACAGGATGCCGTGTAAACAGGAAATACTCCTGTATCCTGTACGGCACTCGTCCCATCCCCTCCAAGGCATTTATACCTTTTGTGGCCCCGGTGCTCGGGGATTCGTTGGGGGCCACAAAATATATATATGTCAAAATTACCAGGCGGGCCGTCCGAAACCGTAACACGGGCTGCAATTGGCTGCGGGACGGACTTTGGACATGCCTGGTCTATGGGAATGTTTGACCATTCTTCTAGAAGCGCATCTGTGAGGTCAGGCATTGATGTTGGACGAGAAGGCCTGGCTCGCAGTCTGTATTCTAATTCATCCCAAAGGTGTTCTTTCAGGTTGAGGTCAGGACTCAACTTACACCACCCCAAACTCGCTCATCCATGTCTTTATGGACCTTGCTTTGTGCACTGGTGTTGGAACAGGAAGGGGCAATCTCCAAACTGTTCCCACAAAGTTGGGAGCATGAAATTGTCCAAAACGTCTTGGTATGCTGACGCCTTAAGAGCTCCATTCACTGCAACTAAGGGGCCAAGCCCAAGCCCTAAAAAACAACCCTACACCATAATCCCCCATCCATCAAATGATTGGAAAGGTGGCCCAATATTTTTGGCAACATAGTGTGGATAAGCGAGTTTGGGGTTGAGGAACTTGACTGGCCTCAACCTGATAGAACACCTTGGGATGAATTAGAGCAGAGACTGCGAGCCAGACTTTCTTGTCCAACATCAGTGCCTGACCCCACAAATGTGCTTCTGAAAGAATGGTTAAACATTCCCATAGACACGCGCCTAAACCTTGTGGACAGCCTTCCCAGAAGAGTTGAAGCTGTTATAGCTGGAAAGGGTGGGCCAACTCAATATTGAACCCTATGGACTAAGACTGGGATGACATTAAAGTTTATGTGCGTGTAAAGGCAGGCGTACCAATACTTTTGACAATATAATGTATATATAACATATATATAACTTACTACAGCAACACTGACACAAAGAAAAATTGCTTCTAAATGTCTAAAAAAAAAAAAACTGTCATGGGTTTCCCTCATCTATACCGGACTCTTATCCTACATTAGGATAAGGGTCCCCCCCCCCAAAAAAAAAATACATGGGGTTCCCCCTAAAAATACATGTCAGACCATTGTCCTTGATAAGGGTGTGGTATGGATGTCAAGGGGGAACCCACTCAAAAAGAAAACAGCGTGGGGTCTCCCTCAAATTCCATACCAGACCCTTGGGGTCTGGTATGAATTTTAAGAGGGAACCTAATGCAAAAGACAAAAAAAAAAGCATAGGGTCCCCCCAAAATATCCATACTAGACCCTTATGTGAGCATGCAGCCATGCTGTATGCATCAATCCTATGTTGATAAGGACAAGGGCCTCTTGCCCTGCAACCCTGACCCAGTGGTTGTGGGGGTCTGCGTGTGGGGGGCTTATCGGAATTTGGAAGTCCCCTCTAAGGAGAAACTAGAGTTAAACTGTGAGCAAGCAGGGTTTTTTATTGCAGAAAAGACATGTAATATCTCTTCTGCAATAAAATACACCTGCCCACACACATTCACAGCTCAGCTTATATTAGTAGCATGGTCCCCTTGTACCTGGAGGACATGCAGAGAATTTACTTCATCCTGCGCTGGCCAATGAAGTGGCCTGATGACTGGCACTAAGAAGAAGAAGCTGGCACTAGCAAGGACGGCACTATTGACGGAAAGATACGTTTATCTCGCCCCCCTATGTGAATGAGTAAGTATCACTGGTTGCTAAGGAAACAGCAGGTGCCAGCACCCACCACTTCCTTAGCAACCATTGACAAATAGGAAGCTGTCATATAAATTAGCAGAAATGATGTTCAGATCCTGCTGAATGGGCTAAAAGTCCAGCGTTAGGACAAACGCCTCTGTACACCATCCTAATGTTGTTCCTAATTGTTTCCAGTTTTCTTTATCTACGAATTAGCAGAAATTCTTTTTCACACAAATAGAAATTTATTTTGGTGGAATTTAATCACCCATAGGTTTTTGATTTTTTGCTAAATAAACGAAAAAAAGAACGGAAATTTTGAAACAAAAATGCATTTTCTTTGTTTCTGGTAGGCCCCTTTCACACAGGACGGATCCGTGTTGATCCGCCCCGTGAACATCCGCTGCTCAGCGGGGATTGCTCCGTTTTCCCCAGCTGAGCCGGTGGATGACAGGGCGGGACCCGCACACTGTGCAGGGACCGCCCCATCAGATCTCCGCTCTCCCCTATGGGGTTCGGAGGAACACGGACCGTCTGTCCGTGTTCCTCTGATCCGCTCTGCAGACGGATAGAAAAATAGGATTTTCTTCCGTCCGCAGAATCGGACGAGAGCGGAGCCGGATGACATCGGGTGTTTGCAGATGTACATCCACTGACACCCGCTATCCCATAGGGATGGCTGTATGTCCGTATTTCATCCGAAAACGGATGGATGAAATACGGACATACGGTCCGCATGTGTGAAAGGGGCCTTAGAGCATTAATTTAAGCCAGCGTGTACACTGCTACATTTCTTTGGTGAAAATAATCCAAATCAATATATATTATTAAGTCTGTAGGAAAGTTAAAGAGTTCACAAACCATAGTATATACAGTTGTGCTCCTAAGTTTATGTACGCTGCCAGAATTTATGATTTCCTGGCCATTTTTCAGAGAATATGAAACATGAATATGAAAAAACTTTTCTTTCACCCATGGTTAGTGTTTGGCTGAAGCCATTTATTATCAATCAACTGTGTTTACTCTTTTTATATCATAATGGATACAGAAACTACCCACTACCTACCGACATGAGCTCCCAAAGTCGGAGCGTTTGTCGTACAAGTGTGAACCCAGCCGTATACACACACACTAATTACAAGCAAACAAATCACAGGTGAGGATGGTTACCTTTTATAGCCATTCAAACCCTTTCGTGTCAACTTGTATGCATGTTATCAGGCCAAAATCACCAGGGTATGTAAACTTTTGATCAGGGTCATTTGGGTAGTTTCTGTTTCCATTATGATTTAAAAAGAGTAAACACAGTTGATTGATAATAAATGGCTTCAGCCAAACACTAACCATGAGTGAAAGAAATGTTTTTGTGTTATCATTCATATTCTCTGAAAAATGGCCAAGAAGTCAAAAATTCTGCCAGGGTATGTAAACTTATGAGCACAACTGTACATATCTGAAAATCGATCAATCCTGATGTACTGACTGCCCATTTCTTGAGGCCCAAAATGTCAGAACAGTAAAAATATCCCTCAAATTACCCCTTTTTGTAAAGTAGACAGTCCAAGTTGAAATTTTTTGTCACAATTTTTTAGAAAATTAAAAAATATTATTTTATCCCAATTTTTAAAAAATATTACATACTGTCACCAGTGCAGTATACCGTCATCATATAACTGGTGTGGCGATGGTCAGGGACACTGACTGGTGAGTGACAGTATGAAAAAAAAAAAAAAATTATATATATATATATATATATATATATATATATATATATATATATATAATTATTATTTTTAAATTTTGTTAAATATTTTTTTCTTTTTCATTACATTTTTTTATTTTTATTTTTTTCTGTTTCAATAGTTTTTATTGTTTTTGGAAAACGAGTAAAGAAGATAATTTAACCGCTTGCCGACTGGCTCACGCCGATATACGTTGGCAGAATGGCTCTCCTGGGCGAAAACCCCATATGGGTACATTGTACCCTTTAAGAGCCGCTCAGACGCCCAATCGTGGGCACGTGCGCCAGCACGGGGATTTGTGTGTGTAAACACACAAATCCCTGCTCTGTCAGGGGAGAGGAGACATATTGTTTGATCCTACTGAGTAGGAACAAGGATATGTCTCCTTCCCCAGTCAGTCACATCCCCTCACAGTTAGAACATATCCAGGGAACACATTTAACCCCTTGTTCGCCCCTTAGTGTTAACCCCTTCCCTACCAGTGACATTTATACAGTAATATAGCACTGATCGCTGTATAAATGTCAATGGTCCCAAAAATGTGTCAAAAGTGTCCGATCTGTCCGCCGCAATGCTGCAGTACCACTAAAAATCGCAGATCACCGTCATTACTAGTAAAAAAAAAAAAATAAATCTTTCTCATAGTTTGTAGACGCTATAACTTTTGTGCAAACCAATCAATATACGCTTATTGCGTTTTTCTTTTTTTACCAAAAATATGTAGAAGAATATATATTGGCCAAAACTGATGAAGAAATTTGTTTTTAAAAAAACATTTTTGGTGATATTTATTATAGCAAAAAGTAAGGATTTACTCGGGTTATCTTTGTGTAATATTAAAATTTATTTGATGATCTGAATCATTAAAGTGTGAGAAATATGCAAAAAAAAAAAAAAAAAAGTCAGGAAGGGGACAAATACTTTTTCATAGCACTGTATGTCATTTCTCATACAAAAATCAACAAAGAACAAGATCAACAATTATTTGTATGCATTGTCAAAAAAAAAAAAAAAAAAAACAGCCAACAATTCACAGCCTTATAAATAAACCACGATAAACTAACATACAGTTGCAGAGGTGGATAAACAATTTGTTTTGTAAAGCATATCTGTTGGGCTCAATTAAGAAAAAAAAATTGAATACAGTAAAGCTACAATAGGAGTCCACACAGTGAGCATTCCCGCTAACTTCATAAAATGCCTTGAGCCAAATATAAATTAGTTGTGGCCGCAGGCAAGACTTTGCTGTGCTACAAGTGTATGCAAATCATCATCCTGGGCCAATTGGGAGTCTGTAGTAGAAGCTGACGGAAGAGAATGCTGTAGCCAGTTCCCAGCAGGATAGTCAGCATGCTCCTTCCAGTACACAGTGGTAATACTCAATTACTCAAAAAGGAGCTCCATGGCAGATATTAAAAAAAGAAACACCATTTAATTCAGCATTGTGTTTATTTAAATAAAAATAGTTCCATGTGTTTCAATGTATATCAATTAGTAGGTCTTCTGGAAGCCACCCTGATAAACAGATGGAGGCAGGATCCCTGGTTTGGATTAAAGTCTGTATGTATGGTGTATGTATGGTGTCTCATTTGGGAGTTTTTCACTGGGCAGCCCTCTAGGGCAATGGTTCTCAACCTTAAAAAGGCTATAGAGCAATTTGGTTTTTTTAAATAAAATAAATAAAAATGGTATACTTAGCTCCTCTGTGCAAGGATATTGCACAGAGCAGTCCTGAACCTTTTCTTTTGGGGTCCCTCAACGGCACTCTCCGCTCCGACTCTTCTCTGTTTGCCACCATAGAAAGCCGCTTCCTATTTTGGTCCCCTAAAGTGTTACTAAACCCACAGCAGTAAAATCAGTGTGTATATGCAGTAAAGCATGCTTGTTATACTCCCTGTGGAACCTAAGAGGTTAATCCTCTGCATTGTGTAAAAAAGCTGTTTGATCCTGTCTTCTCTGATCCTCCTCTTCTTTTACTGTCCCCAATCCATCGGCTGATAGCACACAACCCTCCGAGTCATTCTGCACATGTTCAGTTTGGTGTGTATTGCTAGAGAGGTTTTTTTTTGGAGAGTGTATGTGATCAGCACAGGGTCAATCAGCACTGTCCAGACAGAGGGTCAGGGGTCCTGCAGCCTCATAGCACAGTCAGAGTAGAATGAAAACTCCTCTTACAAGCTTTAACCAGACTCTGGTAGAAGTCACAAGACTGCTATATACTGCTGATGAGAAAAGGTATTTAGCATTTTATATTTACTAAAATAATTGCCTTTCCGTGTTCTGTGAACCGTGGGAGACCAGATATAGTGAATGCAGGCTCCTGGGTCTAGTAACACTTTAACCCTCTCCTCCTTAAATGTTCTGCAATAAAACTTTAAAAAGACAAAAGTGACTGGTGCCCAATATCTTTTCTCAGCCCCCCCCCCATTTTAGCCATGAACTCAACACTAGGGTGAAGTGCTAGCCTGCCTCTGGCCCCTGCAGTTGCTATCCTGCCTTTGGGGTGTCAGAGAGGTGCTACAATTGGTATAAGCAGGGCTTTTTTTCTCAAACAATAGGTGCTGGAACTCAACCACGACCCCCCAAAACTCCTCCCCCCACACACACCCTTCAAATCACATCAAATAGTGGGTGTGGTCAGATTCTTCAGAGTCTTAAAGGGGCATTACATACCAGGATTGCATTACAGAGTGCAGAGTTAAGGTGGGTTTACACACAGAGTGCAGAGCTGTCACTTGTAAACACAGAAACCAGACTTCTGTGTTTACAAGTGATTGTGGTGAGCAGGCACCAAAGGGTCTGAGCCAGAGGTGGTGGAACCGAGTTCCACCAAGTTCCACCTGAAAAAAGCCCTGGGTATAAGAAAAACTTATGGTAGCTGTTACAAATGTAGCATATTTACAAATTAAAGACCTAATACCTAAAGTGTTACTAAACCCACAACAGTAAAATCAGTTTGGATATGCAGTAAAGCATGATTGTTATACTCACTGTGGAACCTAAGGGGTTAATCCTTTGCATTGTGTATAAAGGCTGTTTGATCCTGTCTTCTCTGATCCTCCTCTTCTTCCACTGTCTCCAAAAAAGAACCTAATATTTACAGAGCCAGGGGGCGGGCTGCACATGCTCAGTTTGATGTGTATTGCTAGAGGTTTTTTTTTCCTGGTAGGGTGCATGTGATCAGCACAGGGCCAGAGGTCCTGAAGCCTCATAGGACAGTCAGAGGAGAATGAAAACTCCTCCTACAAGCTTTAACCAGTGCTTGGCTGGACACTGCTAGAAGTCACAAGACTGCTCTAACTGCTAATGAGAAAAGGTACTTATCAGTATATATTTACTAAAATATTAGCATTTCCATGTTCTGTGTACTGGGGGCGACCAGATATAGTGAATGTCCTGGGTTTAGTAACACTATAACCTTCTAGTGATAGGCAGTTAATTTTTCAAGCCTACTACCATAGCTCCCAACTGTACCTGATTTCGAGGGACTGTGCCTCATTTTGAACAAAGTCCCTCTGTCCCTCATTCCTCCTCATTTGTCCCTCATTTTGGTCTGATCTATATAGATGTATATAAAATGCACTATTTATCTATCAAAAAGTGTTTTACAGTGCTAAAGCTTTCCGCCAAATTCTAAATTGCTGCTTTTGTAAATTTTAAAACCCAATATAAAGGAATAGTAGTGGTAAAAAAAAAGCACTTGAGGGTTTAACCAATCTTTTTTTGTATAATTCTCCTTTAAAGGTGGTGTGGCAAGGGGGTGTGTCCTATGCCTACAAACTTTTGCTAATAGGTGTCCCTCGTTACCATCTCAGAAAGTTGGGAGGTATGATACTACACCTTATCTGAGCTTGAGATTTCTTTTGGACGAGTATTGTGACATTTTTCTCCTTTTCTAAAAAAAGGCAACCCAAACATTATTGTAAAGTGGTTGACAGAGAACCTGCAGTACAAAGCACCACAACACATACAGCAATAGAGAAAATACTGAAGGTGCCCCTTTTCTTCCAGCCCCTTGAAGATGAATGGTCTGATTTGACAATGCATGCTTTAATGTATAAGAATATGCTCTGTTAACTCGTGGGAGTTAGCACAATGCCCAGAGTACATGGGCCCTTGTAGTTGCGTCCATTTTTAATTACACCAGCCTTTATTTGCCTATTCTTTCCCATTGGGGATTTCCTGCGTTCTTCTTTTATCTGACTGGAAGATGACCCCCAGTATGAGTCTGCTGTCATTTGATGATTTTTGACAGCTAATCCATAATTCATGTAACCACCCTTCTGTATCTCCCTGGGTTATTGCTGCTCCAGTATAGAATTGTACCAAATGCTAGATGGAATTCCTATGCAGTTTTATAAAGCTGAACTCCAGGCATGGATAAAAGATTCAAGTTCAATGCAGCTCCTTAACTATTAATACATAATGCATTTTTTTTTAATGCAAGTCTAAGTAACCAAATATAATTTTCAGAAACCATGAAATCAGGCCGAGACAGAAGTACAGTTAAATCACACTTGTTTAATAATAAAAGTAAAAAGAACAAACATAGTCAAAACATAGCCAGAGTTTAGTAACTGGAACGGATAGTCAGCCAAGCCAGAAGTCAGGGATCAATGTAGTGGAACAGCAAGCAGGATCTGGAGCCAGAAGGGATGTCAGCAAAGCAAGTCTTGAACAGAATCGCAGGAGAGCAACTTAGTTTCTGTGATGTTGACCAAGGCAAAGGCAGAGTTCCTCTGGACTGGATGGCTTAAGTAGGCAGGACTGACGAGCAGTATATCATCAACAGCTGAGTAATTGTGAAGAGAAAGGAGCTGGCAATTAGCTGACAGCTGAGCAGCCAGCTCAGAGGAGGAAGGGCTGAGCCCAGCCCTGACAATAATCTAGTGTCAGCCTCTTGTGGTCTCTTCAGAGCAGAATGTAGAGAAAAAGGAGTAACGCTAGGACCCAACTAGTTATTGTGCTGACAAGGGGCATGCTAATAGGAGGGGAGAGCAGAGTGACAAAGGAATGAGCTTATCACTATTCTGCCTCTCCTTTCACTATCCAGTCATTAGAAATGTGCAGAATGAAAACATTTGTTTAGTTTCATTTCAGTTCGGTATTTACATAAATTTGTTTAATTAGTCTTCGGAATTTTTTTTTTTATGCAAATTCGAATTCTGTTGAATTCGGAAAATTCGAATTGATATGAATCAAATTCCATTCTAAATCAAATTTATTCGAATTGAAATTCAAATCTTGAAAGATGGTTATATTCTTTCTACTCCATTCTATTCTATTGTTTTTTCTATTCTATTCATTTATTTTCTGTTCTATTCTTTTCTTTTCTATTATATTCTATTTATTCTTTTTGAAATTCGCATTTCGGAAAACAGTTATATTGTTATATTCTTTCTGTTCTATTCTATTCTATTCTATTCTATTCTATTCTTTATTCTATTTTATTATTTGATTTTATATTTTATTCTAATCTTTTCTATTCTATTCTTTTCTATTGTATTCAAATTCAAATGTATTCTATTTGAAATTCGAATTTCAGAAGATGGTAATAGTCTTTCTATTTTATTCTGTTCTATTATCTATTCTAGTCCTTTATTTTGTATTCTATTTTTTATTCTTTTATTTTCTATTCTGTTCTTTTCTATTATAATATTTTCTATTATATTCCTTTATTTTCTATTCTATTTTATTCTCTTCTGAGATTCAAATTCGAATTTGATTCTAAAACTATTTGAATTCCAATTTCGTCCGAAATTTTGTTTCGTTATTTTGGATTAGTTTAAATTCATTACTATTGTAATTTTGAAATTCAGATACATCCGAATTTCCGAATAACGAAAAATCTGGATTAAAACTGAATATGGAAGAAGAACAGTTTTTCTTTTTTTTTTTTTTATATATTATGAGGTTAAATTTATATTATAATGAGTCATTCATTAGTATCTTATTATTTTTGTTCAAAATTCTACTTTATGGGTAATATCCCATGGTTTTGTACAAGCCCAATTCTAAAAAAGTTGGGACGCTGTGTAAAATCTATATAAAACAGAATTCAATGATTTGCAAATCTCATAAACTCATGTTTTATTCACAATTAGGGATGAGCCGAACACCCCCCGGTTCGGTTCGCACCAGAACCTGCGAACGGACCGAAAGTTCGCACGAACGTTAGAACCCCATTGACGTCTATGGGACTCGAACGTTCGAAATCAAAAGTGCTCATTTTAAAGGCTAATTTGCATGGTATTGTCCTAAAAAGGGTTTGGGGACCCGGGTCCTACCCCAGGGGACATGTATCAATGCAAAAAAAAGTTTTAAAAACGGCCGTTTTTTCGGGAGCAGTGATTTTAATGATGCTTAAAGTAAAAAAAAAAAAAGTGAAATATTCCTTTAAATATTGTACCTGAGAGGTGTCTATAGTATGCCTGTAAAGTGACGCGTGTTTCCCGTGTTTAGAACAGTCCCTGCACCAAATGTCATTTTTAAAGGAAAAAATCTCATTTAAAACTGCTTGCGGGTTTAATGTAATGTCGGGTCCTGGCAATATGGATGAAAATCAGTGAGACAAACGGCATGGGTACCCCCCAGTCCATTACCAGGCCCTTTGGGTCTTGTATGGATATTAAGGGGAACTCCGCACCCAAATTAAAATAAGGAAAGGTGTGGGGCCACCAGGCCCTATATACTCTGAACAGCAGTATACAGGCTGTAGGTTTGTTGTTAAGTAGAATCTCTTTGTAATTTAGAACGAGTACATTTTTAACGTGTTTAGCTCCAGCCAAAAAATCTTTTTTAAGCTTTTTGGAAAACATAGGGAAGGGTTATCACCCCTGTGACATTTGTTTTGCTGTCTTTCCTCCTCTTCAGAAGATTTCACCTCACTTTTTGTCCCAATGGATTGGAAAGCATCAGTGGAAAGGAGAAATGTTTTTCCCATATTAACTCTTACAGGAGAGAATTTCCCTTCCTAGGGGTAGATTTATTCTCACTTCCTGTTGTCTCCTTCCGTTTGCAAGTAGGAGTCGTTTGTAAGTTAGTTGTTTGAAAGTAGGGTCCTGCCCTATATACTCAGCAGAAATTTGGGCCTTAGGTGTTGCTGTGGCCACAACACTGTAAGCCCTCACAGGGCTCTGCTGTGAAATATTAGATCAAGAATTGTAATTACATGCCCCTGTTGAACAGGAGCTGAAAAATTAGGCCTTAGGCACTGGTGCTGGTGCCACAACACTGCAACCCCTCACAGACACTCTAGTTGGAATGCAGGAACGAGCCCTGCTGCAAAGTATTGCATCAAAAATTGTAATTACATGCCCCTGTTAAACAAGGGCTGAAAAATTGGGCCTTAGGCACTGGTGCTGGTGCCACAACACTGCAACCCCTCACAGACACTCTAGTTGGAATGCAGGAACGAGCCCTGCTGCAAAGTATTACATCAAAAATCGTAATTACACGCCCCTGTTAAACAGGGGCTGAAAAATTGTGCCTTAGGCACTGGTGGTGGCACCCAGAACCAAAAATGTTCTTACAAGCTATCAGCGTGATGATTGAGGAGGAAGAGGATAATTACTCAGGGATAGTCACTCAGCATCAGCATAGGCAGTCTTTGAAGGGATCTGAGATTTCAAAAAAAATTATTCGGTTACATCAGCATCAGGTGTTTGGTAGCTGGTGGTGATCCAAGACTCATTCATTTTTATGAAGGTCAGTCGATCGACCGAGTCAGTGGACAGACGCACCCTGTGATCGGTTACCACGCCTCCAGCAGCACTGAATGTGCGTTCCGAAAGAACGCTGGATGCAGGACAGGCCAGTAGCTCAATTGCATACTGTGCAAGCTCTGGCCAGTGATCCATCCTCAAGACCCAGTAACCCAGAGGATTTTCGGTGGGAAAGGTGTCCAAGTCTGATCTTGCCCCTAGGTATTCCTGCACCATGTAAAACAGACGCTGGCGATGGTTGCTGGAACCGATCATACCTTGGGGCTGCGGACCAAAAAATTGTCTGAACGCATCGGTCAGACGGCCACCTTCTCCACCGCTCCTTCTTTGACTGACCGAAGCCTCAGCAACACGTTGTCCAGAAACAGGAGTTTGTAACCTCCCAGTCTCTGGGAACGCGTTGCACAGACCTTTCTGCAAGGCCTCCCGAAGATGTTTCATCCTCTGCTCCCTCTGCGATGGCAAGATAAGGTCCGCAACCTTACCCTTGTAACGTGGATCAAGGAGGGTTGCCAGCCAGTATTGGTCCTTCTCCTTGATACCACGAATACGAGGATCCTTACGCAGGCTTTGCAGGATCAGGGAGGCCATGCAGCGTAGGTTTGCTGAGGCATTCGGTCCGGAGTCCTCTGGGTCACTAAGGACGACATGGTCCGCAGCCACCTCCTCCCAGCCACGTACAAGTCCATGTGTTTCTTGGGACTGATCCCTTAAAGACTGCTGCTGATGCTGAGTGCCAGGCTCCACCTCCATACTGACACAATCTTCCTCCTCCTCCTCTTCCTCCTCGTCCTCTTCCTGTGTGATCGGCGGGCACGCAGGAACACTGTCTGGATAAAGGGGGCCTTGAGAGCTAAGGAAGTCCTCCTCTTCCTGCCTCTGTTCTGCCTCAAGTGCCCTGTCCATTATTCCACGCAGCGTGTGCTCCAACAGGTGGACAAGGGGGACAGTGTCACTGATGCATGCACTGTCACTGCTCACCATCCTCGTGGCCTCCTCAAATGGTGACAGGACAGTGCATGCATCCCTGATCATGGCCCACTGGCGTGGGGAAAAAAAACCAAGCTCCCCTGACCCTGTCCTGGTGCCATAGTCGCACAGGTACTCATTGATAGCCCTCTGCTGCGTGTGCAGCCGCTGCAGCATGGCCAACGTTGAGTTCCACCTGGTGGGCATGTCACAGATTAGGCGGTTCTTGGGCAGGTTAAACTCCTTTTGGAGGTCCGTCAGCCGAGCACTGGCATTATATGACCGGCGGAAATGCACACAGACTTTCCTGGCCTGCCTCAGGACATCCTGTAAGCCCGGGTACCTGCCCAAGAACCGCTGCACCACCAAGTTAAGGACGTGAGCCAAACAGGGCACATGGGTCATTTGTCCCTGTCGGAGGGCAGAGAGGAGGTTGGTGCCATTGTCGCAAACCACCATTCCTGCCTTAAGTTGGCGTGGCGTCAACCACCTCTGAACCTGCCCCTGCAGAGCTGACAGAACCTCTGCCCCAGTGTGGCTCCTGTCCCCCAAGCACACCAGCTCAAGCACCGCATGGCATCTTTTGGCCTGCGTACTTGCGTAGCCCCTTGAACGACTACGGAGCACCGCTGGTTCCGAGGAAGAGGCCATGGAGGAAGAAGAAGAGGAGGGGGTGGAGGAGAGAGGTGTGTCACAATCATTAGCATTTTGGAGGCGTGGTGGCGGAACAACCTCCAACACTACTGCACCTTGTCCTGCATCCTTCCCAGCTGCCAGCAGAGTCACCCAATGCGCCGTGAAACTTAGGTAACGTCCCTGTCCATGCCTGCTGGACCATGAGTCAGCGGTAATATGCACCTTACCGCTGACCGCCCTGTCCAGCGAGGCATGGACATTGCCTTCCACATGCTGGTAGAGAGCCGGAATCGCCTTCCGTGAGAAAAAGTGGCGTTTGGGTACCTGCCACTGAGGAACCGCACATTCCACAAACTCACGGAAGGGGGCAGAGTCTACCAACTGAAAAGGCAGCAGTTGAAGTGCTAGCAATTTTGCCAAGCTAGCATTCAACCGTTGGGCATGTGGATGGCTGGGAGCAAACTTCTTTCGCCGGTGCAGCAGCTGGGGCAGGGAAATTTGCCTGGTACAATCTGACGTCGGTGTACCAAAATCAGATTGCCCACAAGTACGTGGCTGTGACACACCTAATTCTACACCTTCATTCCTCTCAGTGCAGGTCTCAGAGAGGACTGAAGGTCTAGTGGGGTTGGAAATCTCAGCTGATGAGGAGCAAGCAGAGGTCCTCTTTGTTCTTTGGTGTGGATCTTTTAGATACGCTTGCCAACGAACTGCATGGCAGGTCAACATATGTCTGGTCAAGCATGTGGTACCCAAGCGGGAGATGTTTTGGCCACGCGAGATACGCTTGAGACATATGTTGCAAATAGCAGCGGTGCGATCTGATGCACTCGTCTCAAAAAAGGCCCACACCAAAGAACTTTTTGAATAACGCGCAGAGACTGCAGCGCCCTGCACATGTGGAGCTTTGGGGTGTGATGCAGTCAATGTGCTGCCCTTAGGCTGGCCCCTGGAGGGCATCCTGCCTCGTTGGTGATGTGCCGCCTCCTCCTCCTCCTCCTCCTCCTCTCTCCTATCAGGCACCCACGTTGAGTCAGTGACCTCATCATCCCCTCCCTCCTCATCACTGGAGCAAACCTGGCAGTATGCTGCAGCAGGGGGAGCATGACTGCCAGATTGCTGTCCTTCTTGGGCACCCCCTCTGTCCGTGCTCGTGTTACTGCCTTCATCGAGCTCAGTATCATCATCAGAGCCTTCCAAACGCTGGGCATCCTCCTGGAGCATGTACCCAACACTGTGGTCAAACAGTTCGAGGGACTCCTCAGGAGGACATGGTGGGGCTAGGGAAGGAGTCACTGATGACATTGAGCCGAGGGAAGAGGCCGCTGCTTTGCCAGACAAAGTACCCTGGGCATGGGTGAGAGAGGATGAGGAGGATGAGGACGGCTTGGTCATCCACTCGACCAAGTCTTCCGCATGTTGCGGCTCAACATGGCCAGCTGCCGAAAAAAAGGCCAAGCGTGTCCCATGGCCACGTGCTGATGAGGATGCACCGTCTCCACGACCAGCACTAGACACAGAGCCTGCTTGCCCTCTCTTATTGGCTTGTGACTGTCTGCCTCTCCTTCTTGGCCTTCCAGACATACTAATGGCCTGTAGCTGCACTAAGCTGGGATATATATATATATATATATATACTGATACTGCAGCTAGCAAAATCAACTGCCTGCCTGTAGTATGAGAACACCACCAACCTTCTACAGGTAGCTTTAGCTGAACACTGTGAGGTGGACGCACCCCACTAACTTGTAGGTTTAGCAGAACACTGTGAGCAGGACGCACTGCACTAACTGTAAATAGTCTAGCTGCCTGACTGTGGTACTAATAGGATCAAAAGAACACCAGCAATTTTCTTCAGGTAGCTGTATTTACTGTAACAAGACAAGCCTGCCTGTCAGTAAGAAGATAACAGAAACGGATCTAGCTGAACACTGTGAGCAGGACGCACCCCACTAGCTTGTAGGTTTAGCTGAACACTGTGAGGTGGACGCACCCCACTAACTTGTAGGTTTAGCTGAACACTGTGAGCAGGACGCACCCCACTAACTTGTAGGTTTAGCAGAACACTGTGAGCAGGACGCACTGCACTAACTGTAAATAGTCTAGCTGTCTGACTGTGGTACTAATAGGATCAAAAGAACATCAGTAATTTTCTTTAAAATACTGTAACAAGACAAGCCTGCCTGTCAGTAAGAAGATAACAGGAACGGATCTAGCTGAACACTGTGAGCAGGACGCACCCCACTAGCTTGTAGGTTTAGCTGAACACTGTGAGGTGGACGCACCCCACTAACTTGTAGGTTTAGTTGAACACTGTGAGCAGGACGCACCCCACTAACTTGTAGGTTTAGCAGAACACTGTGAGCAGGATGCACTGCACTAACTGTAAATAGTCTAGCTGCCTGACTGTGGTACTAAAAGGGTCAAAAGAACACCAGCAATTTTCTTTAAAATACTGTAACATGACAATCCTGCCTGTCAGTAAGAAGATAACAGGAACGGATCTAGCTGAACACTGTGAGCAGGACGCACCCCACTAGCTTGTAGGTTTAGCTGAACACTGTGAGGTGGACGCACCCCATTAACTTGTAGGTTTAGCTGAACACTGTGAGCAGGACGCACCCCACTAACTTGTAGGTTTAGCAGAACACTGTGAGCAGGACGCACTGCACTAACTGTAAATAGTCTAGCTGCCTGACTGTGGTACTAATAGGATCAAAAGAACACCAGCAATTTTCTTCACGTAGCTGTATTTACTGTAACAAGACAAGCCTGCCTGTCAGTAAGAAGATAACAGGAACGGATCTAGCTGAACACTGTGAGCAGGACGCACCCCACTAGCTTGTAGGTTTAGCTGAACACTGTGAGGTGGACGCACCCCACTAACTTGTAGGTTTAGCTGAACACTGTGAGCAGGACGCACCCCACTAACTTGTAGGTTTAGCAGAACACTGTGAGCAGGACGCACTGCACTAACTGTAAATAGTCTAGCTGCCTGACTGTGGTACTAATAGGATCAAAAGAACACCAGCAATTTTCTTCAGGTAGCTGTATTTACTGTAACAAGACAAGCCTGCCTGTCAGTAAGAAGATAACAGAAACGGATCTAGCTGAACACTGTGAGCAGGACGCACCCCACTAGCTTGTAGGTTTAGCTGAACACTGTGAGGTGGACGCACCCCACTAACTTGTAGGTTTAGCTGAACACTGTGAGCAGGACGCACTGCACTAACTGTAAATAGTCTAGCTGCCTGACTGTGGTACTAATAGGATGAAAAGAACACCAGTAATTTTCTTTAAAATACTGTAACAAGACAAGCCTGCCTGTCAGTAAGAAGATAACAGGAACGGATCTAGCTGAACACTGTGAGCAGGACGCACTGCACTAAATGTAAATAGTCTAGCTGCCTGACTGTGGTACTAATAGGATCAAAAGAACACCAGTAATTTTCTTCAAAATACTGTAACAAGACAAGCCTGCCTGTCAGTAGGAATATAACAGGAACGGATCTAGCTGAACACTGTGAGCAGGACGCACTGCACTAAATGTAAATAGTCTAGAAGATAACAGGAACGGATCTAGCTAAACTGAATACAGTGTATATATATATATATGCAACACCTGGGATGCATATATATACACAATACACTTTAAGTGCAGCTAACTGACTGACTGTCCTGCCTAATCTAGCTAACTCAAATGAAATGACACTGTCTCTCTCTCTCTCTAAGCACACCGGAACACACTGCACAGGGCCGCCGTGCAGGCGGCCTTATATAGTGTGGGGCGTGTACTAAATCCCCTGAGCCATAATTGGCCAAAGCCTCCTTGGCTTTGGCCAATTATGGCTCTCTGTTAAGGCAGCGCTGTGATTGGCCAAGCATGCGGGTCATAGTGCATGCTTGGCCAATCATCAGCAAGCAATGCACTGCGATGCCGCAGTGAATTATGGGCCGTGACGCGCCACACGAATTTGGCGCGAACGGCCCATATCGTTTGCAATTCGGCGAACGATCGAACAGCCGATGTTCGAGTCGAACAATGGTTCGACTCGAACACGAAGCTCATCCCTATTCACAATAGAAATAGAGAACATATCAAATGTTTAAACTGAGAAAATGGACCATTTACCATTTGCTTGATGAGGCTTTGGGGGGGCTTCAGTGAGGCTTTGTGGGGCTTTGGTGAGGCTTCATGGGGCTTCAAACGAGCTTTGCCATAGACTTCTATGGAGGCTTTGAAGATGCTTTGATGCACCACTAAAGCGACATGGGGTAACATTTTTGAAGCAAAGCCGAAGCAAAGCAAAAGCAAGGTGTAAACAGGACTGTAAGGTAACCATTTTATTTAGTGACGGGAGCTTTGACTGGCGTTCAGAGAAATTTAACAAAGCCTGTCCGAAGCCTTGTTTTGAAGCAAGTGTAAACTAGCCATTAATGTGTGTTGAAGCCAAAGCAAGTGCAAAAGAGCCCTTACTTTGCCAACTTTTTGTTAACGTGTACCAACTTTTTTGAGACGTGTTGCTGCCATTAATTACTAGACATGTGCACTGCTGAAAAATGTGTTTGTTTTTAGTTTCATTTGTTTTTTTGGGGTTTTTCTTTTTTCGGGTCATTCGTTATGATCGCAATTCGTAAATTCATAAATTTGAAAATTCGTAAATTCGAAAATCCGAAAATAAGAATGAAAATCCGAAAATAAGAAAGAAAATCCCAGAATTCGAAAGAATATCTAACTAATAATAGCTAACTATTAAAAGGTAACTCCACTTTTGTGGGGAATAATAATAGCACATAAAGAAAAAATAATGATTGCGACACTAATCATTTTGTAATTGAATGTTATTAAAAATTACCTTTTCTTTTCAATCTGCAGCCACTGTAATTTTCTGAGAATGCATTGCACTATGGCTACCTGGATTTGTTCTGTACACAGAGTGTGTACTGACCACTCCCTAGAAACATCATTTCCAGCTTGTGTGATTGGCTCACCAATTTTCCCAGAAGTCTGCCTAAGATACAAGTCAGATTTCAGGCATCCCCTGCAACCAAAATTTCATTTTTTGAGAGATATCTTCAATAGGAACACGTCTAAAGGGATGCAGGCCCAGCAGATTTACTCATTAGTGCCCTGTAGCTCCACACCTGACAGTTATTTATGAAACCACTCCCATTAGACCCACTCAGAACAGAGGCACAGACGAACACACAGGGATTTCTTCAGAATAACAAAAAAGTAGGAATCTGCAACAAGGTTTGTTATAATCCTTGCAATGTACATAGATCACCCAGAGGGGAATGTTTTTTTCTCAACAAAAGTGAGTTATGCTTTAAATTATAGGTATTGGAATATACTTTCAAGTTTGGCTGTTAGTGAACGTAACGAATACGAATTTATCCGACGTTACGAATTATCCAAAATAATGAATGCCGCATCTAAACAAATGGAATGGAACAAATTAATAATAAATAATATTAATAATAGAAGTTTTTATTATTATTTTATTGTTATTTATTATTATTAATTTGTTATGTTCCATTCGTTTAGATATGGCATTCGTTATTTTGGATAATTCATAACTTCAGATAAATTTGTATTGTATTATCGTTATGTTCACTAACAAATTTAAAAGGAAATTCCAATACCTGTAATTTAATAGTTAATAATAGTTAAGTTATTAATAATTAGTTATTATTTCAGATTTTTGAATTTTCGGGTTTTAGGATTTCGAAGTTACGAATTTACGAAAAAATTTGTTAAACGGGTTTTCGTTAATTCGGATATTTCAGAATTAACGAATTTGTCGAAATTCATTAAAAAACGAATTCGGAACAAAACGAATTGCACATGTCTAAAAATTACCTTATTTTTTTCATAAAATTGTACATTATCTCAGTTTAAACATTTGACATGTTTGCTATTATCTATTGTGAATAAAATATGGGTTTATGAGATGTGAAAATCATAGCATTCTGTTTTTGTGTAGTTTTTACAGTGTCCCAATTTTTTGGGAGTTGGGGTTTTACTGTGCAAGATAGTGATAGCTAGAAAGTATAAAATATTGCAAATAGATATCCATTACCAGTTTTTAGATGTTGCTCTAGGCCCTGTTTCCACATACTTTCCAGTTTCTGCTTACCTCCTACCTGAAAAAAAAAAGGTTGCAGTTGAATTTTTTCTGAATTTTCAATCAGAGACAGAGTGTCTAAAAGGAAGCAGACTCTGATGTGTTCTCACTTTAGATAACCCATAGTATTCTCTGAATCGTATGTTAAGTGTGCACTCTATATTAATTTTGATTTGTAAATTAAAGAATATATCTATATATCTATATATCTATATCTATATATAGATATATATCTATATCTATAGATCTATCTATCTATCTATCTATCTATCTATCTATCTATCTATCTATCTATCTATCTATCTATCTATCTATCTATCTATCTATCTATCTATCTATCTATCTATCTATCTATCTATCTATCTATCTATCTATCTATCTATCTATCTATCTAGCTATCTATCTATCTAGATAGCTAGATAGATAGATACTGTAAATCATCAGGTTACACATGTAGTCCCATACTTTTCATAGGGTGACAGAGCTGGATATACATTCCAAGGAGATACGTCAGCTTTGTCACCTTGCTGCGGGAAATTGAATTTTTTTGATTTTGCTGGCAGGATTACCAGGCGGGTTTGAAAACTAAACAGAAATGAGCTATTTTTAAAAAATTACTAGATGCAATTATAGATTTTGACCAGCAATACACCCTAAAGCGAAGCTGTTGTTTTGCAATGCATGGACAAAGCACAGGTTTGCATTAAAAAAATATAAAAATAAAAATAAAAATAACAAAGAATATGCAGCGCTGTGCAAAAATATCCTTATTATTACAAGGATACTAGTGCAATAACATCAATAATCCATAATTTATTAATAAAATACAACAAAGAAAAAAAAAGAAATGCATATTTTTTTTGTGTGTGTAACAAGCAAGTTCACAGTGAAAAAAAAATAATAATAATTTTTTTCCTCTTTGCATTGGTAGCCAGTGTCCAAAAAAAATCCTCAAAAATCTTCAAATCCACACATAAAGTGTATATGTGCAATAATATTCCATAAAGTGACTCTTGTTATGAAAAAATCCTGGTTGATATGAGGGTGACTTACACACGTGCTCCCCCCCCCCCCCTGTGTAATTGCGCTCACCTCAAGTTATGTGACCGCACAACTAAGTTTGGTCCACATAAACTTTTGAGCCACTCCTGGGCTCTGAGTACAGATATATTCAGCAGGATCCCACGGTGAAATCCAGAGAAGAAATCCTCAATGTTAAAAGTAGGAAAGAGGCTGGATAGTGCATTATCGTTTTGTTTGTAAATTTATAGAAAATAACATTAGGGTACTCACATTACATTGGTGCTTCCAGTGCATCAAACAATAAAAAAACTTTAAGTACAAAAATCTTTTCCCAAGTGACTTCAAATCTTGTGTCAGTAGTTTGCTCAAATGAGCATGAGACTGTTTCCTCCACCGTCCTGGCCCCTCCCCTACATGTGACGACACAGGGCTAATCACGTGTCTTCCTCAGGGGGATCTGGTTTGCTTTAAGCCTATAACCAATTACTTACTGGGCACTTAAACCCCTCTCCTGCCCAGACCAATTTTCAGCTTTCAGCGCTGATGCACTTTGAATGACAATTGCGCGGTTATACAACACTGTACCCAAATGACATTTTTATCATTTTTTTCACACAAATAGAGATTTCTTTTGGTGGTATTTAATCACAGCTGGGGTTTTTACTTTTTGCTAAACAAACAAAAAACGATGGAAAATTTTGGAAAAAAAAATCATGTTTCATTGTTTGTTATAAAATTTTGCAAACGGGTAATTTTTCTCCTTCATTGATATGCGCTGATGAGGCGGCACTGGTGGGTACTGATAGGTTGCACTGATAGGCACTGAGAGGTACAGATAAGGTGACACTGATAAGCACAGATAAGGCAGCACTGACGGCCACTGATAAGATGACACTGATGGGCCCTGATGGGTGGCACTGAAGGGCACTGATAGGTGTTACTGATAGGTACCACTGATAGATGGCACTGATGGGCACTGATAGGTGACACTGATGGGCACTGGTAGGTGACACTGATGGGCAGCACTGTTGATGAGGCACTGACTGGTGCCACTGAAAGGTGGCACTGTGGGCACTGATGGGTGGCACTGTGGGCACTGGTAGGTGGCACTGTTGTGCACTGGTAGCTGGCACTGACAGGTGGCACAGGTGGGCACAGATGAGCTGGCGGGAGCTCTCCTTGATCGGGACCGATGTCCCTGTGAGAGCCATCGGTGATCCTTTTTTTTTTTCTCACGCTATCAGCGCGAGGAGAAAAAATAGCCGACTGCCGTCTCTGTTTACATCACATGATCAGCTGTAATTGGCTGACAGCTGATCACGTGGTAAGGGGTCGGGATTGACCCCTTACTCCGATCTGTGATCAGCCGAGTCTCATAGACCCACTGATCACAGAGCGCCCCGAATGCCTTGCAGGGGGCGCGCAGGCCGCTCGGGCACGGGTGGACGAATATTGACGTACTCCTGGCAAAGTGGGTCTGCGCTGTAGCCGTCATTTGGCTATAGTGCGGATCTGAAGAAGTTAATGTCTCAAATATCCTGTCGATCTAATGCAAACTGGCGTTTAAATATATGTATCTTTTAAAACACATTTAGCCTCTTAGTCATCACATAGGTATAGGAAGAAAAACAAAGACTCCTCAAAGGTGTTTTCTTAGTAATTTAGCAATAATTTTCTTTATCTTGTATTTGTCGTGTGCTATTTTCTCCTGAATAAATTAATAAATCCTGCTAAACAGCAATACCAGGCACTATGTAAGCATATAGAATTCTTGTCTATCGGCCTGTGCCAGCCTTATCTCACGTCACCCAGCAGTGTGCCTGACACTGACAATTTATGGCGGGTAGCGAGCAGGCCCGGATGAGCAATCACGCACAATGGGCGCTCAGGCAATTTTGTTGCTAGCGCCTATCTGTATTAGGTCAGGCTGGAATAGATGACATGGGTAAATGGAGCTTAGTTAACAGTGCAAATTCTAGGTGTTTACTCAATATTTACTTATTTTCATTTTGATTCTTCCTGCTTCTTCAAAGGGAACGGCGTCAAGAACATAAGAAAACACTTTAAGTTTGCAAATCCTTCATCTCCAAGGAGACCTGCTCCACTTAGGATCAAAGTGACTGGTGGCATAGATTATGTCACTTATTAGCTCACACGCTTGCTTTGTTACTAAAACATAATTTAAAGATGAATTGTGTGCTGTGTTTGAATTGAATATAGTGTGCGTTCATGCTGTCTGTGTTTGTAGATACTCAGGTTTTGGCACCTTGGAGGTTTTGGAACTTTCTTTTAAGGTGCATCTAAACCATAGAACAAAAATGAATAATCTATTGCAGTTTACCTGTTATAAGAGGTGATGGCTGCAGTAGTTTCTTTTTTTTCAAGCTAGGTACTTATACTGCAAATTCAGAAAAAATACCTATTGATCCTAAAAGAAACCCAGAGTTATTGCCTTTATCTGTCTTTCTGGTTATCCTCCATATATTACAAAACAACTCCTCCCTATGTAATGGAGGTGAGGAGGAGTGTGCTGGTAATTCATACAGGAGAGCAGTCTAAAGCAGCCTCTCAACTTTTTTTACTACGGAAGCATTGAGCCAACTCTCGGGTCTCAGGGAACCACTGCCAATGGTTATATCTACAGCTCACTAAACATTAGTGTATGTACGTAACCCACCCCAGACCACTGAATTATGTACGTAACCCACCCCAGACAAATGAATTATGTACGTAACCCACCCCAGACCACTGCACTATGTACATTACCCACCCCAGACCACTGCACTATGTACGTTACCCACTCCAGACCACTGCACTATGTACATTACCCACCCTAGACCACTGCACTATGTACGTTACCCACTCCAGACCACTGCACTATGTACATTACCCACCCCAGACCACTGCACTATGTACGTTACCCACCCCAGACCACTGCACTATATATGTTACCCACTCCAGACCACTGCAGTATGTACGTTACCCACCCCAGACCACTGCACTATGTACATTACCGACCCCAGACCACTGCACTATGTACATTACCGACCCCAGACCACTGCACTATGTACGTTACCGACCCCAGACCACTGCACTATGTACGTTACCCACTCCAGACCACTGCACTATGTACATTACCGACCCCAGACCACTACACTATGTACGTTACCCACCCCAGACCACTGCACTATGTACATTACCCACCCCAGACCACTGCACTATGAATGTTCCCCACCTCAGACCCCAGCACTATGTACGTTCCCCACCTCAGACCCCAGCGCTATGTATGTTCCCCACCTCAGACCCCAGCGCTATGTACGTTCCCCACCTCAGACCCCAGCACTATGTACGTTCCCCACCTCAGACCCCTGCACTGTGTATGTTACCCACCTCAGATTCCTACACTATGAACGTTCCCCACCTCTGACCCCTGCACTAAGTACGTTCCCCACCTCAGACCCCTGCACTGTGTATGTTACACACCACAGATCCCTACACTATGAATGTTCCCCACCTCAGATCCCTACACTATGAATGTTGCCAACCTCAGACCCCTGCGCTATGTACGTTCCCCACCTCAGACCCCAGCACTATGTACGTTCCCCACCTCAAACCGCTGCACTATGTACGTTCCCCACCTCAGACCCCAGCACTATGTACGTTCCCCACCTTAAACCCCTGCACTATGTACGTTCCCCACCTCAGACCCCAGCACTATGTACATTACCCACCCCAGACCACTGCACTATGAATGTTCCCCACCTCAGACCCCAGCACTATGTACGTTCCCCACCTCAGACCCCAGCGCTATGTATGTTCCCCACCTCAGACCCCAGCGCTATGTACGTTCCCCACCTCAGACCCTAGCACTATGTACGTTCCCCACCTCAGACCCCTGCACTGTGTATGTTACCCACCTCAGATTCCTACACTATGAACGTTCTCCACCTCTGACCCCTGCACTAAGTACGTTCCCCACCTCAGACCCCTGCACTGTGTATGTTACCCACCACAGATCCCTACACTATGAATGTTCCCCACCTCAGATCCCTACACTATGAATGTTGCCAACCTCAGACCCCTGCGCTATGTACGTTCCCCACCTCAGACCCCAGCACTATGTACGTTCCCCACCTCAAACCGCTGCACTATGTACGTTCCCCACCTCAGACCCCAGCACTATGTACGTTCCCCACCTTAAACCCCTGCACTATGTACGTTCCCCACCTCAGGCCCCAGCACTATGTACGTTCCCCACCTCAAACCGCTGCACTATGTACGTTCCCCACCTCAGACCCCTGCACTATGTATGTTCCCCACCTTAAACCCCTGCACTATGTACGTTCCCCACCTCAGACCCCAGCACTATGTACGTTCCCCACCTCAGACCCCAGCACTATGCACGTTCCCCACCTCAGACCCCTGCACTATGTATGTTCCCCACCTCAGACCCCTGCACTAAGTACGTTCCCTACCTCAGACCCCTGCACTAAGTACGTTCCCCACATCTGAGCCCAGCACTGTAATAATATGCCCAAACCATTGTGACTCCATTTTAGATTTTAGCACAAGAAAACTGCTTGCACAGCACTATACTCTATATAAATCATTGAGATTTGGTTTGTGCCTTTCCTGTTTTCTGTTCTGTAGGCCATGGGACAGGATGCATGACTTATGACTCATAACCAAATGGTCTGTTGACCCGTGTTAACTCATGATACTGTATCTTAAAGGGTCACTGACTTGTATAACCATATAACTATATATTTCTATACAAATACAACATTTACTAACCACTCCCCCCTCCCCTCTTTCTATTGGTAAGCTGAACCATAGATAATATGTATACGCACCTAATAAAAGTAGACATTTTACGAATGCACAACCTGCTTCTCATTTCATTCTGTGTCTCCAGATATCTGAGGGCCCTGCTGGTGTACCTATAGAAGGGTGGTCCTCCAGAATACCTACTATTTCCTTTTAAATGGGGGCTCGTCTTGGGGTAAGACAATCATCCATGGTGGGTAGACCTTAGTGCATTTTGACAAATTCTTTCTTACCCTGGTTCTGATAAAGTCTTAGCCTTTTAAATTTAAAGAGAAAGGAAGGACGGACCACACCTTAATAGACACACTCACAGGAGTGTAACATTGTAGGGTCTTTGGGAGACCCGAGTCTTTATTGAAGACTCAGTTCAGTATGCTTTTGGGAAGGGCTGTTGCATAGAAGTAATAAGATAATTTGTTGTGTAGATACACTGACTGTAATGTAGGACAGTCAAAGTGGTCTACAGTATTTTGAAATTGGTGCCCATTCATACCCTGCCCTATGCCAGTGGCAGCCCGTCCATAGGGGGTGCCCGGGCACCGCCCTCTCTCCTGTAGTCACCAAAAAAAAAAAAATAAAAAAAAAAACATTTTTTAAAACGGCCCCTTTAAGAAAGAAAAAAAATTTGAAAAAAATGTCCTTTAACTAAGTGCACTGTGTTCGGGCGCCGGACACTGCACTATGGGAAGCACCACATCGATGCAATCACGAGATTGTAGACGCAACGCTTCATTGGCGGGGTTTGGAGCTGCTTTGTGGCGCAATCCATCGCGCCGAGCAGCATCCGCCGGGCGCCTGGCCGGGTGCTTTGTTCTCACTGTGAGAACAAAGTCACTTCCGACAGGCTACAAAAAGATGGCCTCCGTGAGGACTAATCCCCCTGTGCTCAGTGGAGAGGGAAGGCCCCTCCCCTCTCCACTAAACACACCGAGAAAGCCAGGAACTAGCTAAGAATGTGGCTTGAAGGAGTGCTGTGCTGCTGGGGACACAGATGTGAGGAGGACCCTGCTGCTCTGCTGGGGACACAGATGTAAGGACGGACTCCGTTGGGGACACAGATGTAAGGAGGGGCTCCGCTGGGGACACAGCTGTAAGGAGGGGCTCTGCTGGGGACACAGATGTAAGGAGGGGCTCCGCTGGGGACACAGATGTAAGGAGGGACTCTGCTGGGGACACAGATGTAAGGAGGGGCTCCACTGGGGACACTGATGTAAGGAGGGGCTCCGCTGGGGACACAGATGTAAGGAGGGATCCGCTGGGGACACAGATGTAAGGAGGGATCCGCTGGGGACACAGATGTAAGGAGGGGCTCCACTAGGGGCTCCTGATATAAGGAGGGACTCCGCTGGGGGCACCTGATGTAAGGAGGGACTCCGCTGGGGGCACCTGATGTAAGGACGGACTCCGCTGGGGGGCACCTGATGTAAGGACGGACTCCGCTGGGGGCAACTGATGTAAGGATGGACTCCACTGGGGGCACTTGATGTAAGGACAGACTCCGCTGGGGACACCTAATGGCATCTGGTGGCAGGCGACGTGGCAAGTGACGCTCTCAGGGTTCCCACTGATTCTGCATTATGGTAAGTTGAATGATTTCATTTTATATTACAATGTAATAATAGAAATAATGCGCTTCAATCTTCCTGACAACCATGGTAGCCGGGATGATTGAAGTGCTAACACCAGGTGTTTGGAGTATCTTTATCTGCTGATTGTTAAACTTTCTATAATATACATATTTCTACTGTTGTGTAGGATCTGGGCCTGCTGTCCCTGCCTCTCTCTCCATCCGTCGTTCATCTTAGATGTTAACCACACCACCTTAGAGCCACGCCCACTATTTTGCTGAGACCATGCCCATTTTCACCAAGTGGGAGGGGTCAAAAAGGAAGAGCGGGGTCTGGCGCCCCCCATCCTAAAACTTCACCAGCCACCACTGCTGTGTACCCTTTCCACATGAAGGGATGACTACACCTTTTACATGGAAATCTTCGTTGTTCATCTTTGTTGTTTTCCATGGTCTTCCAGGTCTTTTGGTGTTGCTGAGCTCACCGGTGCATTCTTTCTTTTTAAGGATGTTCCAAACAGTTGATTTGGCCACACCTAATGTTTTGCTATCTCTCTGATGGGTTTGTTTTGTTATTTCAGCCTAATGATGGCTTGCTTCACTGACAGTGACAGCTCTTTGGATCTCATATTGAGAGCTGACAGCAACAGATTCCAAATGCAAATAGCACACTTGAAATGAACTCTGGACCTTTTGTCTGCTCCTTGTAAATGGGATATTGAGGGAAAAACACACACCTGGCTATGGAACAGCTGAGCAGCCAATTGTCCCATTACTTTTGGTCCCTTAAAAAGTGGGAGGCACATATACAAACTGTTGTAATTCCTACACCGTTCACCTTATTTGGATGTAAACACCTTCAAATTAAAGCTGAAAGTCTGCAGTTAAAGCACATGTTGTTCGTTTCATTTCAAATCCATTGTGGTGGTGTATGGAGCCAAAAAGATTAGAATTGTATCAATGTCCCAATATTTATGGACCTGACTGTACGTTCCTCACCTCAGACCCCAGCGCTATGTACATTACCCACCTCAGACCCCAGCGCTATGTACGTTCCCCACCTCAGACCCCAGCGCTATGTACGTTCCCCACCTCAGACCCCAGCGCTATGTACGTTCCCCACCTCAGACCCCATCGTTATATACGTTCCCCACCTCAGACCCCAGCGCTATGTACGTTCACCACCTCAAACCCCAGGGCTATGTTCATTCCCCACCTCAGACCCCAGCGCTATGTACATTCACCACCTCAGACCCCAGCACTAAGTACGTTCACCACCTCAGACCCCAGCGCTATGTACGTTCACCACCTCAGACCCCAGCGCTATGTACGTTCACCACCTCAGACCCCAGCACTATGTACATTCCCCACCTCAGACCCCAGCACTATGTACGTTCCCCACCTCAGACACTAGTACTATGCATGTTACCTACCTCAGACCCCTGCACTATATATGTTACTTACCCTAGACCCCTGCACTACATATGTTACTTACCCTAGACCCCTGCACTATGTAAGTTACCTACCCCAGACTCCTGCACTCTGTATGTATAGTAGGCTCCCCCCCCACGGTAATGCAATTTTGTCACACCCACCATGCGCCTCGGCATATTTTCACTATTACCCCTGCCCCCTTAGTTGCCCCTTGCTCCATCCCCATTCTCAGGAATTCAGATTTTCTAAAGTTCCCAGGTATGACTATCTGTATATCAGGCACTCCTCCCTTTTGAAATGATCTGCATACACTGGAGCCTGTTGGTTTTAGTTGGTCTAACATTAAAGGAGAGGGTGGAGCAGTAAGGCAAATTCTCTGTGCAGCACTACCTAACTGGAAGCCGCACCTGTAATGAGCAATTTTTTTTTTCCTTTGCAAATTTTGCCAGAGAGAAATGAGTCGTTTTAAACCCCCATCTAATGCTGACAGGATTTTTAGAACAAGCTGATCCTGTGTACAGATACAGTATATCTAAAAGCTTTTTAAAACCATTATACAATCCCTTTAGGTATATGTAATTGGGGCTGCGTAAACAACACACCTGGATAATTGAGGAGGGATTAAAGGGTCTGGGCTGGAATTTTATTCTAAAGTGTCCTGGCCTGGTTCCGCTCTCCTCTGAAGATCTGAAGCCGCTATTGATGTCTTTGACAGATCAGTGGTGAAGAATGTAATTACCATAGCAATGAGCGCCAGCAAGTCAAAAATATATTTCTCTGACATGTCAAGCTTTCCGTTAAAAGACACACGCAGGATTCCAGGTTTATAAAGAAAGGAGGAGGGTGAGGAATCGGTGGTGGTTGGCACTGGGTATTGGGTGCTGGAAGTCCAATTTGCACCAATAGCATAACAGACATGAAATACAGTCAGGTCCATAAATATTGGGACATCGACACAATTCTAATCTTTTTGGCTCTATACACCACCACAATGGATTTGAAATGAAATGAACAAGATGTGCTTTAACTGCAGACTTTCAGCTTTAATTTGAGGGTATTTACATCCAAATCAGGTGAACGGTGTAGGAATTACAACAGTTTGTATATGTGTCTCCCACTTTTTAAGGGACCAAAAGAAATGGGATAGATTAACAATCAACCATCAAACTTTCACTTTTTAATACTTGGTTGCAAATCCTTTGAGGTCAATTACAGCCTGAAGTCTGGAACGCATAGACATCACCAGACGCAACTGTCTTCAGTTCCTGCTTGTTCTTGGGGCATTTTCCCTTCAGTTTTGTCTTCAGTAAGTAAAATGCATGCTCAGTCGGATTCAGGTCAGGTGATTGACTTGGCCATTGCATAACACTCCACTTCTTTCCCTTAAAAAACTCTTTGGTTGCTTTCGCAGTATGCTTCGGGTCATTGTCCATCTGCACTGTGAAGTGCCGTCCAATGGGTTCTGAAGCATTTTGCTGAATATGAGCAGATAATATTGCCCGAAACACTTCAGAATTCATCCTGCTGCTTTTGTCAGCAGTCACATCATCAATAAATACAAGAGAATCAGTTCCATTGG